>NC_092112.1:9571570-9676570 GCF_045679555.1 Salvelinus alpinus | reverse complement strand
CAGAGGTATCCCCCTCTCCTTGATCCAGAGGTATCCCCCTCTCCTTGATCCAGAGGTATCCCCCTCTCCTTGATCCAGAGGTATCCCCCTCTCCTTGGTCCAGAGGTATCCCCCTCTCCTTGATCCAGAGGTATCCCCCTCTCCTTGATCCAGAGGTATCCCCTTCTCCTTGATCCAGAGGTATCCCCTTCTCCTTGATCCAGAGGTATCCCCCTCTCCTTGATCCAGAGGTATGCCCCTCTCCTTGATCCAGAGGTATCCCCCTCTCCTTGATCCAGAGGTATCCCCTTCTCCTTGATCCAGAGGTATCCCCTTCTCCTTGATCCAGAGGTATCCCCCTCTCCTTGATCCAGAGATATCCCCCTCTCCTTGATCCAGAGGTATCCCCCTCTCCTTGATCCAGAGGTATCCCCCTCTCCTTGGTCCTCAAGGTATCCCCCTCTCCTTGGTCCTAGAGGTATCCCCCTCTCCTTGGTCCTAGAGGTATCCCCCTCTCCTTGATCCAGAGGGCCCCATTGTCCTACAGGTATCCTTCCTGGTTATTGTTTTAGGAGAATTACGGGAATCATATTTTCCTCATTGATTATGTGGGATCTTATTGCTATTCCCCTAGCCTGGTTTTACCAGACTGATTGACCAGACTCCATGGTGAATGTTGTTTGCCAGGCTAGAATTTCTCCATTAGCCATCAGATATCATTATATTTGGGAATCATCTTTCCCTTATAGACAGAGCCATACTTAATCTATATATGATTGCCTATACATAGGAATATACAGTATATATTCCTAGCTGGGTTCTTGGGGGAACTTCCTCCGTAAGTTGTCACATATAATTATAATCACAGGCCCAGCATGCAAATGCCACCGAGCCAGAAATAGTTACTGCTCGACTAGGGGACCTTACAGATAGTTGTATGTGTTGGGGTACAGATATGGGGTAGTCAATCAAAAATCCATGTTAATAAACACCATAAAACACCACAGAATTAGTCCATGCAACTTATTATCTGACATGGCTTGCCGTAACAAACGGGTTGAATACTCATTTTTTAAATTAATTTGTAAAAATGTCTAAAAACACAATTCCACTTTGACATTATGGGGTACTTGCGTGTAGATCAGTGACACAAAATCGAAATGTAATTCATTTTAAATTCAGGCTGTAACACAACAAAATGTGGAAAATATCTATAGGTGTAAATATGTCTATAGGTGTAGATATGTCTCTAGGTGTAGATATGTCTATAGGTGTAGATATGTCTCTAGGTGTAGATATGTCTCTAGGTGTAGATATGTCTCTAGGTGTAGATATGTCTATAGGTGTAGATATGTATATAGGTGTAGATGTGTATATAGGTGTAGATATGTCTATAGGTGTAGATATGTCTATAGGTGTAGATATGTCTCTAGGTGTAGATATGTCTATAGGTGTAGATATGTATATAGGTGTAGATGTGTATATAGGTGTAGATATGTCTATAGGTGTAGATATGTCTATAGGTGTAGATATGTCTCTAGGTGTAGATATGTCTATAGGTGTAGATATGTCTATAGGTGTAGATATGTCTATAGGTGTAGATTTGTATATAGGTGTAGATATGTCTATAGGTGTAGATATAGGTGTAGATATGTCTCTAGGTGTAGATATGTCTATAGGTGTAGATATGTCTATAGGTGTAGATATGTCTCTAGGTGTAGATATGTATATAGGTGTAGATATGTCTCTAGGTGTAGATATGTCTCTAGGTGTAGATATGTATATAGGTGTAGATATGTCTATAGGTGTAGATATGTCTCTAGGTGTAGATATGTATATAGGTGTAGATATGTCTATAGGTGTAGATATGTCTCTAGGTGTAGATATGTCTCTAGGTGTAGATATGTCTATAGGTGTAGATATGTCTATAGGTGTAGATGTGTCTACAGGTGTAGATATAGGTGTAGATATGTCTATAGGTGTAGATATGTATATAGGTGTAGATATGTATATAGGTGTAGATATGTCTCTAGGTGTAGATATGGGTGTAGATATGTCTCTAATATTAGATATGTCTATAGGTGTAGATATGTCTCTAGGTGTAGATGTGTCTCTAGGTGTAGATATGTTTATAGGTGTAGATATGTATATAGGTGTAGATATGTATATAGGTGTAGATATGTATATAGGTGTAGATATGTATATAGGTGTAGATATGTCTCTAGGTGTAGATATGGGTGTAGATATGTCTCTAATATTAGATATGTCTCTAGGTGTAGATGTGTCTCTAGGTGTAGATATGTTTATAGGTGTAGATATGTATATAGGTGTAGATATGTCTCTAGGTGTAGATATGTTTATAGGTGTAGATATGTCTATAGGTGTAGATATGTATATAGGTGTAGATCAGGAACCATCAGATCCTCCTCTCCACCCTCTCCGAGTTGGGCATCTCCGGCGCGGCCCACGCTTGGATTACGTCCTACCTGACAGGTCGCTCCTACCAGGTGGCGTGGCGAGAATCTGTCTCCGCACCACGTGCTCTCACCACTGGTGTCCCCCAGGGCTCTGTTCTAGGCCCTCTCCTATTCTCGCTATACACCAAGTCACTTGGCTCTGTCATATCCTCACATGGTCTCTCCTATCATTGCTATGCAGACGACACACAATTAATCTTCTCCTTTCCCCCTTCTGATAACCAGGTGGCGAATCGCATCTCTGCATGTCTGGCAGACATATCAGTGTGGATGACGGATCACCACCTCAAGCTGAACCTCGGCAAGACGGAGCTGCTCTTCCTCCCGGGGAAGGACTGCCCGTTCCATGATCTCGCCATCACGGTTGACAACTCCATTGTGTCCTCCTCCCAGAGTGCTAAGAACCTTGGTGTGATCCTGGACAACACCCTGTCGTTCTCAACTAACATCAAGGCGGTGACCCGTTCCTGTAGGTTCATGCTCTACAACATTCGCAGAGTACGACCCTGCCTCACACAGGAAGCGGCGCAGGTCCTAATCCAGGCACTTGTCATCTCCCGTCTGGATTACTGCAACTCGCTGTTGGCTGGGCTCCCTGCCTGTGCCATTAAACCCCTACAACTCATCCAGAACGCCGCAGCCCGTCTGGTGTTCAACCTTCCCAAGTTCTCTCACGTCACCCCGCTCCTCCGCTCTCTCCACTGGCTTCCAGTTGAAGCTCGCATCCGCTACAAGACCATGGTGCTTGCCTACGGAGCTGTGAGGGGAACGGCACCTCCGTACCTTCAGGCTCTGATCAGGCCCTACACCCAAACAAGGGCACTGCGTTCATCCACCTCTGGCCTGCTCGCCTCCCTACCTCTGAGGAAGTACAGTTCCCGCTCAGCCCAGTCAAAACTGTTCGCTGCTCTGGCACCCCAATGGTGGAACAAACTCCCTCACGACGCCAGGTCAGCGGAGTCAATCACCACCTTCCGGAGACACCTGAAACCCCACCTCTTTAAGGAATACCTAGGATAGGATAAAGTAATCCTTCTAACCCCCCCCCCCCTTAAAAGAGTTAGATGCACTATTGTAAAGTGGTTGTTCCACTGGATATCATAAGGTGAATGCACCAATTTGTAAGTCGCTCTGGATAAGAGCGTCTGCTAAATGACTTAAATGTAAATGTAAATGTAGATATGTCTATAGGTGTAGATATGTCTCTAGGTGTAGATATGTCTCTAGGTGTAGATATGTCTCTAGGTATAGATATGTCTCTAGGTGTAGATATGTATATAGGTGTAGATATGTCTCTAGGTGTAGATATGTCTCTAGGTGTAGATACGTCTATAGGTGTAGATATGTCTCTAGGTGTAGATATGTATATAGGTGTAGATATGTCTCTAGGTGTAGATATGTCTCTAGGTGTAGATATGTCTATAGGTGTAGATATGTCTATAGGTGTAGATATGTCTCTAGGTGTAGATATGTCTCTAGGTGTAGATATGTCTATAGGTGTAGATATGTCTATAGGTGTAGATATGTCTCTAGGTGTAGATATGTATATAGGTGTAGATATGTCTATAGGTGTAGATATGTCTCTAGGTGTAGATATGTCTATAGGTGTAGATATGTCTCTAGGTGTAGATATGTCTCTAGGTGTAGATATGTCTCTAGGTGTAGATATGTCTCTAGGTGTAGATATGTCTATAGGTGTAGATATGTCTCTAGGTGTAGATATGTCTCTAGGTGTAGATATGTCTATAGGTGTAGATATGTCTATAGGTGTAGATGTGTCTATAGGTGTAGATGTGTCTCTAGGTATAGATATGTCTCTAGGTGTAGATATGTCTATAGGTGTAGATATGTCTCTAGGTGTAGATGTGTCTATAGGTGTAGATGTGTCTCTAGGTATAGATATGTCTATAGGTGTAGATATGTCTCTAGGTGTAGATATGTATATAGGTGTAGATGTGTATATAGGTGTAGATATGTCTATAGGTGTAGATATGTCTCTAGGTGTAGATATGTCTCTAGGTGTAGATGTGTCTATAGGTGTAGATATGTCTATAGGTGTAGATATGTCTATAGGTGTAGATATGTCTATAGGTGTAGATATGTATATAGGTGTAGATATGTATATAGGTGTAGATATGTCTCTAGGTGTAGATATGTCTATAGGTGTAGATATGTATATAGGTGTAGATATGTCTATAGGTGTAGATATGTCTATAGGTGTAGATATGTCTATAGGTGTAGATATGTCTCTAGGTGTAGATATGTCTATAGGTGTAGATATGTCTCTAGGTGTAGATATGTCTATAGGTGTAGATATGTCTCTAGGTGTAGATATGTCTATAGGTGTAGATATGTCTCTAGGTGTAGATATGTATATAGGTGTAGATATGTCTCTAGGTGTAGATATGTCTATAGGTGTAGATGTGTCTCTAGGTGTAGATATGTCTATAGGTGTAGATATGTCTATAGGTGTAGATATGTATATAGGTGTAGATATGTCTCTAGGTGTAGATATGTATATAGGTGTAGATATGTATATAGGTGTAGATATGTCTCTAGGTGTAGATATGTATATAGGTGTAGATATGTCTCTAGGTGTAGATATGTCTCTAGGTATAGATATGTCTATAGGTGTAGATATGTCTCTAGGTGTAGATAGTATGTCTATATGTTGTGTGTAATCAGATGGTTGAGAGAGTGCATCTGTAATGTAAGTTACTACAGAGTGGACATTATTTTGTCTGCAAAACAGGATTTAAATGTTTCAAAATAAATCAAATCAAATTAGATTTCTTGCCCTTTGTGCTGTTGTCTGTGCCCTGTAATGTTTATACACCATTTTGTGCTGCTACCATGTTGTGTTGCTGCCATGTTGTCATGTTGTGTTGCTACCATGCTGTGTTGTCATGTGTTTCTGCCATGCTATGTTGTTGTCTTAGGTCTCTCTTTATGTAGTGTTGTGTTGTCTCTCTTGTTGTGATGTGTGTTTTGTTCAATATTTTAATTAAATGTATAAGAATTTGTTCTTAATAACTGACTTGCCTATTTAAATAAAGGTTAAATAAAAAATGGTCCGGATACAACAGAATACAACCTTACCATGAAAAGCTTACTTACAAGCCCTAAACCAACAAGTGTCACGCCCTGACCATAGAGAGTCCTCGGGGTTCTGAGCGTGACTAGGGTTTTTTCTAGGTATTATATTTCTATGTTGGTGTGTGTGTGTATTGTTCCCAATTGGAGGCAGCTGATAGTCGTTACCTCTAATTGGGGATCATACTTAGTGTGTCCTTTCTCCCACCTGCTATGTGGGATATTGTTTTGTGTGAGTGCCTATATGCGCTACGTATTTCACATCGTTATATCTTTGTTGTTTTGGAAGTTTCACTGTCATTAAAATGTGGAACTCCACTCACGCTGCGCCTTGGTCCAATTATTCATACGACGGTCGTGACAGAATATCCCCCCTAGTCAGGACCAAGCAGCGTGCCCAGGAGGTGAAGGAGAGTTGGTCATGGGAGAGATACGACGGTCGTGACAGAATATCCCCCCTAGTCAAGACCAAGCAGCGTGCCCAGGAGCAGCGTGCCCAGGAGCAGCGTGCCAAGGAGGTGAAGGAGAGTTGGTCATGGGAAGAGATACGACGGTCGTGACAGAATTTCCCCCCTAGTCAGGACCAAGCAGCGTGCCCAGGAGCAGCGTGCCCAGGAGCAGCGTGCCCAGGAGCAGCGTGCCAAAGAGGTGAAGGAGAGTTGGTCATGGGAGAGATACGACGGTCGTGACAGAATATCCCTCCTAGTCAGGACCAAGCAGCGTGCCCAGGAGGTGAAGGAGAGTTGGTCATGGGAAGAGATACGACGGTCGTGACAGAATATCCCTCCTAGTCAGGACCAAGCAGCGTGCCCAGGAGCAGCGTGCCCAGGAGCAGCGTGCCCAGGAGCAGCGTGCCCAGGAGGTGAAGGAGAGTTGGTCATGGGAGAGATACGACGGTCGTGACAGAATATCCCACCAAGTCAGGACCAAGCTGGTCATGGACAGTAGGTTGAAAAACCCATGAACAAGCAGGCGTCCAAACCCTTGAGTGGAACTGCATACTACAGTTCCACAAAGGGAACACTTGCATATGGTGTGTTTGGTGAGTGCAGCGAGTTGTTCGGAGTCACTTTAATACAAGGTGAGATTGTTGTTATGGGACCTTTCACATCTCCTCGGGTCATCATCTTCTTTGTATCCAACCTACTGTCCATTGTGTGAGGGATAAATTGCTCGATATGTCACCCAGGAGGTGAAGGAGAGTTGGTCATGGGAAGAGATACGACGGTCGTGACAGAATATCCCCCCTAGTCAGGACCAAGCAGCGTGCCCAGGAGCAGCGTGCCCAGGAGCAGCGTGCCCAGGAGCAGCGTGCCCAGGAGGTGAAGGAGAGTTGGTCATGGGAAGAGATACGAGGTGGATGCGAGACCCTTCCTTGGCGGGAGTCGCCGAGGAGTAAAGGAGGACAGCGACGACACCAGGGTCCGCGGCCACAAACAGCCCAAGGGCAACCCCAAGTGTTTTTTTTTGGGGGGGGGGGGGCACAAGGTGCGGTGGGTCGAGCCGAGGAGAGAGCCAGAGACCATCTGGGAGTCGATGGAGCAGTTTGAGGAGAGATATCAGAGACCATCTGGGAGTCGATGGAGCAGTTTGAGGAGGGATATCAGAGACCATCTGGGAGTCGATGGAGCAGTTTGAGGAGGGATATCAGAGACCGTCTGGGAGTCGATGGAACAGTTTGAGGAGAGATATCAGAGACCGTCTGGGAGTCGATGGAGCAGTTTGAGGAGGGATATCAGAGACCGTCTGGGAGTCGATGGAGCAGTTTGAGGAGGGTTATCAGAGACCGTCTGGGAGTCGATGGAACAGTTTGAGGAGGGATATCAGAGACCGTCTGGGAGTCGATGGAACAGTTTGAGGAGGGATATCAGAGACCGTCTGGGAGTCGATGGAACAGTTTGAGGAGGGATATCAGAGACCGTCTGGGTGTCGATGGAGCAGTTTGAGGAAGGATATCAGAGACCGTCTGGGAGTCGATGGAGCAGTTTGAGGAGGGATATCAGAGACCGTCTGGGAGTCGATGGAGCAGTTTGAGGAGGGATATCAGAGACCGTCTGGGAGTCGATGGAGCAGTTTGAGGAGGGATATCAGAGACCGCCTGGGAGTCGATGGAGCAGTTTGAGGAGGGATATCAGAGACCGTCTGGGAGTCGATGGAGCAGTTTGAGGAGGGATATCAGAGACCGTCTGGGAGTCGATGGAGCAGTTTGAGGAGAGATATCAGAGACCGTCTGGGAGTCGATGGAGCAGTTTGAGGAGGGATATCAGAGACCATCTGGGAGTCGATGGAGCAGTTTGAGGAGGGATATCAGAGACCGTCTGGGAGTCGATGGAGCAGCTTGAGGAGGGATATCAGAGACCATCTGGGAGTCGATGGAGCAGTTTGAGGAGGGATATCAGAGACCGTCTGGGAGTCGATGGAGCAGTTTGAGGAGGGATATCAGAGACCTTCTGGGAGTCGATGGAGCAGTTTGAGGAGGGATATCAGAGACCGTCTGGGAGTCGATGGAGCAGTTTGAGGAGGGATATCAGAGACCGTCTGGGAGTCGATGGAGCAGTTTGAGGAGGGATATCAGAGACCGTCTGGGAGTCGATGGAGCAGTTTGAGGAGGGATATCAGAGACCGTCTGGGAGTCGATGGAGCAGTTTGAGGAGGGATATCAGAGACCGTCTGGGAGTCGATGGAGCAGTTTGAGGATGGATATCAGAGACCTTCTGGGAGTCGATGGAGCAGTTTGAGGAGGGATATCAGAGACCGTCTGGGAGTCGATGGAGCAGTTTGAGGAGAGATATCAGAGACCGTCTGGGAGTCGATGGAGCAGTTTGAGGAGGGATATCAGAGACCGTCTGGGAGTCGATGGAGCAGTTTGAGGAGGGATATCAGAGACCATCTGGGAGTCGATGGAGCAGTTTGAGGAGGGATATCAGAGACCGTCTGGGAGTCGATGGAGCAGTTTGAGGAGGGATATCAGAGACCGTCTGGGAGTCGATGGAGCAGTTTGAGGAGGGATATCAGAGACCGTCTGGGAGTCGATGGAGCAGTTTGAGGAGAGATATCAGAGACCATCTGGGAGTCGATGGAGCAGTTTGAGGAGGGATATCAGAGACCGTCTGGGAGTC
Source organism: Salvelinus alpinus (assembly GCF_045679555.1). NCBI lineage: Eukaryota > Metazoa > Chordata > Actinopteri > Salmoniformes > Salmonidae > Salvelinus > Salvelinus alpinus. Next base: position 9,667,902 of record NC_092112.1, on the reverse strand, counting down.
GATGGAGCAGTTTGTGGAGGGATATCAGAGACCATCTGGGAGTCGATGGAGCAGTTTGAGGAGGGATATCAGAGACCATCTGGGAGTCGATGGAGCAGTTTGAGGAGGTATATCAGAGACCATCTGGGAGTCGATGGAGCAGTTTGAGGAGGGATATCAGAGACCATCTGGGAGTCGATGGAGCAGTTTGAGGAGGGATATCAGAGACCGTCTGGGAGTCGATGGAGCAGTTTGAGGAGAGATATCAGAGACCGTCTGGGAGTCGATGGAGCAGTTTGAGGAGAGATATCAGAGACCATCTGGGAGTCGATGGAGCAGTTTGAGGAGAGATATCAGAGACCGTCTGGGAGTCGATGGAGCAGTTTGAGGAGGGATATCAGAGACCGTCTGGGAGTCGATGGAGCAGTTTGAGGAGGGATATCAGAGAGAGATGTTGGCTTGGAGTATGCTGCAGCGCAGGCGTTTTGAAGAGCGTGTCATCAGTCCGGTGCAACCTGTGCCGGCTCCAGTGTGCCTTCCCAGCCTGGTACGTCCTGTGCCGGCTCCCCGCACTCGCCCTGAAGAGTGTGTCATCAGTCCGGTGCAACCTGTGCAACCTGTGCTCCCACGCACCAGGCCTCCAGTACAGTCCGGAACCTCCAGCGACGGTCAACAGTCCGGAGCTTCCTGCGCCGATGCCCAGTCCAGGCACGGTGTCCAGTCCCGCTCAATGGCCGGAGCCTTCCACTGCGCCGATGCCCAGTCCAGGCACGGCGTTCAGCCCGGCTCCATGGCCGGATCCGCGGTCTGAGCGGGTGCTACGTCCCGCACCGGAGCCGCCACCCATGCTAGTTGCCCACCCTAACCCTCACCATCTAGTTTCAGGTTTTGCGGTCGGAGCCCCAGAGGGCTCTCTATGGTCAGGGCGTGACTAGGGGTTTTCTAGGTGTTATATTTCTATGTTGGTGTGTGGGTATGGTTTCCAATTGGAGGCAGCTGATAGTCGTTACCTCTAATTGGGGATCATACTTAGTGTGTCCTTTTTCCCACCTGCTATGTGGGATATTGTTTTGTATGAGTGCCTATGTGCGCTACGTATTTCACTATCGTTATATCTTTGTTGTTTTGGAAGTCTCACTATCATTAAAATGTGGAACTCTACTCACGCTGCGCCTTGGTCCAATTATTCATACGACGGTCGTGACAAGGCAGTTTTTCAAAGTAAATAAGAAAATATTTGCATAAATAAATAATAATAAAATAAAGTTTAAAAAGTAACACAATAAAATGACAATCATGAGGCTATATACAGGGGGTACCGGTGCTGAGTCAATGTGAGGGGGTACAGGTTTGTTTAGGTAATATGTACATTTTTATGGGTGTATCTGTACTTTACTATTTATATTTTTTGACAACTTTTACTTTTACTTCACTACATTCCTAAAGACAATTATGTGCTTTTTACTCCATACATTTTCCCTGACACCCAAACGACTCGTTGAAATTTGAATGCTTAGCATAACAGGGAAATGGTCCAATTCATACACTTATCTAGAGAACATCCCTGGCCATCTCTACTGTCTCTGATCTGGAGGACTCACTAAACAGAGAACATCCCTGGTCATCCCTACTGCCTCTGATCTGGAGGACTCACTAAACAGAGAACATCCCTGGTCATCCCTACTGTTGGATGCAACTCAGCATTCTTTGTCCTCCAAACACGACGAGTTGAGTTTTTACCAAAAAGTTATATTTTGGTTTCATCTGACCATATGACATTCTCCCAATCTTCTTCTGGATCATCCAAATGCTCTCTAGCAAACTTCAGACGGGCCTGGACATGTACTGGCTTAAGCAGGGGGACACGTCTGGCACTGCAGGATTTGAGTCCCTGGCGGCGTAGTGTGTTACTGATGGTAGGCTTTGTTACTTTGGTCCCAGCTCTCTGCAGGTCATTCACTAGGTCCCCCCGTGTGGTTCTGGGATTTTTTGCTCACCGTTCTTGTGATCATTTTGACCCCACGGGGTGAGATCTTGCGTGGAGCCCCAGATCGAGGGAGATTATCAGTGGTCTTGTATGTCTTCCATTTCCTAATAATTGCTCCCACAGTTGATTTCTTCAAACCAAGCTGCTTACCTATTGCAGATTCAGTCTTCCCAGCCTGGTGCAGGTCTACAATTTTGTTTCTGGTGTCCTTTGACAGCTCTTTGGTCTTGGCCATAGTGGAGTTTGGAGTGTGACTGTTTGAGGTTGTGGACAGGTGTCTTTTATACTGATAACAAGTTCAAACAGGTGCCATTAATACAGGTAACGAGTGGAGGACAGAGGAACCTCTTAAAGAAGAAGTTACAGGTCTGTGAGAGACAGAAATCTTGCCTGTTTGTAGGTGACCAAATACTTATTTTCCACCATAATTTGCAAATAAATTCATTAAAAATCCTACAATGTGATTTTATGGATTTTTTTTCCTCATTTTGTCTGTTATAGTTGAAGTGCACCTATGATGAAAATTACAGGCCTCTCTCATCTTTTTAAGTGGGAGAACTTGCACAATTGGTGGCTGACTAAATACTTTTTGCCCCACTGTAATTATGGTCAGATTTTCCAAATGTAGGGCGAGGGAGAGCTTTGTATGTGTCTCATGTGGTTGCACATGTGACATGCTGGTTAGAAATTAGGTTAAACGGATGTACGTTTTCCTGCATTAAAGTCCCCAGCCACTAGGGGTGCTGCTTCTGCGTGAGCATTCTCTTGTTTGCTTATGGGATTATACAGCTCGTTGAGTTGGGTCTTAGTACCAGCATCGGTTTGTGGTGGTAAATAGACGACTACGAATAATATAATAATGTAAGTCGCTCTGGATAAGAGCGTCTGCTAAATGACTTAAATGTAAATGTAATGTAATATAGATGGTAAATCGTATGGTCTACAGATTATCATGAGGTATTCTAACTCAGGCGATGCAAAACCTAGAGACTTCCTTTTAGAGATCGCTCACCAGCTATTATTGACAAATAGACACAGACCACCACCCTTTGTCTTACTGGACCAGGTTGCTGTTCGGTCAATGCACGGAAAACCCAGCCAACTGTATATTATCCAATGTCCTCGTTCAGCCACGACTCAGTGAAACATAAGATATGGCAGTTTTGAATGGACAGTCTCGAACGGAGCTCATCCAGTTTATTCTCCAGTGACTGTTCGCCAGTGGGAAAGGTGGATTATCGCCAACAAATTCTCACCAACCACCATGATCTGCGACCCCTGTATTGACGTCTACTCTTCATGCAAATGACGGAGATCAGGGATTTATGTGCTAAACAAGTTACAAACAACGCAAAAAAGAAAGAAAAAAAAAACCATACAGAAAAGCACAATTGGTTGTAAAACGGCATCCATTATTGTATACCAGTAACACTAATATGTTTTACTTATTTGCAGCTGGAATCAGGGTATTAGGTTTTAATACAATGTCTGTAAGAAGGAGGCAAATGGCTGTTAGAGGTTGCGTAACTGGGGCATGACCATGTTGACATTATGCTTGGCTAACAGAGCAGGAACGGTTGTATTCTAATGAGATGACGTTATATTAACAGTTTTATTAACAGATATGAGATTTGAATATAACAGCAGCTATCCACCACAACCAGAAACATAACCGCACACGATGTTGAAGTTTAATTACGTCTGATAACCCTACTGTCATGTGACCCGAGGGGGGGTCAAGACTTCAGGTGGATCAACAAAACCAGCTTCCATCAAAAGTGAGTCAGTGGAATCTGAGGAAGAAATATAGTTAGTCATGAAGTAAATAGATTCAGAGGAGTCATGATGCACCTGCATTACCGAGAGACCTAGTAGAGATGAGAAAGATGAATAGAAGAGGAGAGAGAGAGGAAAGAGAGAGGAGGGAGAGGAGAGAGAGAGGAGAGGGAGGAGAGAGATAGGAGGGAGAGGAGAGAGAGAGAGAGGAGGGAGAGGAGAGAGAGAGAGGAGGGAGAGGAGAGAGAGAGAGGAGGGAGAGAGGAGGGAGAGGAGAGAGATAGGGAGAGGAGGGAGAGAGAGGAGGGAGAGAGGAGGGATAGGAAAGAGAGAGGAGGGAGAGAGGAGGGAGAGGAAAGAGAGAGGAGGGAGAGAGAGGAGGGAGAGAGGAGGGAGAGGAAAGAGAGAGGAGAGGGAGGAGAGAGATAGGAGGGAGAGGAGAGAGAGAGAGAGGAGGGAGAGGGGAGAGAGAGAGAGGAGGGAGAGGAGAGAGAGAGAGGAGGGAGAGAGGAGGGAGAGGAGAGAGATAGGGAGAGGAGGGAGAGAGGGAGAGGAGAGAGAGAAGAGGGAGAGGAGAGAGAGGAGGGAGAGGAGAGAGAGAGAGGGGAGGTGAGAGAGAGGAGGGAGAGGAGAGATAGAGAGAGAGAGAGAGAGAGAGAGAGAGAGAGAGAGAGAGAGAGAGAGAGAGAGAGAGAGGAGAGGAGAGGAGAGGAGAGGAGAGGAGAGGAGAGGAGAGGAGAGAGATAGAATGACTCTCTGTCAGTCTAACAGCTAGTCTAGCGAATAATCTACATGTTTTCTACGATTGTGTTTCGGATCTCTGTTTTGCTATTAATAGTGTATTTTTTTTGTATTTACAGGGCTCGTCTGTAAAAGAGACCTTGGTCTCAGCATGACTCCCTGTCAAAAGAAAAGGTTGAATAAAATATGTAAAACCCTGTGGTCTCCTTCCTCGCTGCCTCTATAATGGGACTGACAGGACTGCCGAGCAGCGTCCGTCACGGCAACAACGCAAGGTCACGGCAACACAGCGCTCTCTCCGGCTGACAGACCTGCCTGCACATCCCACGGCAACAAAGCAACAACAGACCTCTCAGCCAATCAGAAGCTGTGATAGGTGACAGGCCCAGGCCAGGTCTTCCTCTCGCTCTCTGTCGCTATGGTTGCTGCTGTGGTCTTGTTTTCCTGTGAGGAAGAGAGAGAGAGAGAGAGAGAGCGAGAGAGAGAGAGAGAGAGAGAGAGAGAGAGAGAGAGAGAGAGAGAGAGAGAGAGAGAGAGAGAGAGAGAGAGAGAGAGGGGCAAGGAGAGGAGAAGAGAAGAGAGAGAGAGAGAGAGAGAGAGAGAAGGGAGAGAGAGAGAGAGAGAGAGAGAGACAGAGAGAGCGAGATCGAGAGAAGGGAGAGAGCGAGATCGAGAGCGGGAGTGAGAGAGAGAGAGAGAGAGAGAGAGAGAGAGAGAGAGAGAGAGAGAGAGAGAGAGAGAGAGAGAGAGAGAGAGAGAGAGAGAGAGAGAGAGAGAGTATACCCAAACAGCCCTCAGGGAATTCAAAGTGTTTGTGTTTAATCATGTCTGACACAACAGTTCATAACATTGACAGTGTTCAAATGTACACAGTCAATATCTCTGTGTCTTGTAGCTATTACATAATTGCGTATAGTCGTGATAGATTTAGTGTTTGATTAGAATAATAATGTTGACGTTGACAGTGTGAAGTTGTCAACGTGGGAAGCCTCTCTGTGGGAGAGCGTTTGTACTTGTGATTGTGAGAGTTTATTCTGTGTGCGTGGGCTGTCCGTCTCTCCGTCCATCCATCTGGGAACTTAGACAATCAAGTAAGCCATGTGCCTTTACATTGCATTTCCTTAAAGGCCGGAGGCTGTGTTGTTTTAAGGGCCTGGTTCCAGACTCCTATTGTTCAGACTGGTGAGGTAGACAAGGTCTCTGAACAGAGCAAAATCAGGGAAAGGAGACAGCCACTAACCACTAATTCACAAGTTATTAGGTATGTATCCTGAGGTACCCCTGTTCCGTGTGTGTGTGTGTGTGTGTGTGTGTGTGTGTGTGTGTGTGTGTGTGTGTGTGTGTGTGTGTGTGTGTGTGTGTGTGTGTGTGTGTGTGTGTGTGTGTGTGTGTGTGTGTGTGTGTGTGTGTGTGTGTGTGTGTGCGTGCGTGCGTGCGTGCGTGCGTGCGTGCGTGCGTGCGTGTGTGTGTGTGTTATTGCTGGAGTCCTGTTTGAGTCCATCTGGGGTTTTGGATTTGGTTGTTCTCCTCAGTGCCAAGAACAATACTCCTTCCTTTCTCTCTCTTTCACATCCTAGTTATTCTACTGGGCCTACACACACACACAGAACAGACACACACACACACACACACACACACACACACACACACACACACACACACACACACACACACACACACACACACACACACACACACACACACACACACACACACACACACACACACACACACACACACACACACAGAACAGACACACACACACACACACACAGAACAGACACACACACACACCTTGGCACTCTTTCGAGACTGTTGGATTTTGTTTTAAGGAACTTTAGAGAAATAATCTTGGTGTCTCATATTGTGCCTGTTCTGATCTCCCTTCAGAAAACACATCTCTGTTCTAAAACACATCTCTGTTCTAGAACACATCTCTGTTCTAAAACACATCTCTGTTCTAGAACACATCTCTGTTCTAAAACACATCTCTGTTCTAGAACACATCTCTGTTCTAAAACACATCTCTGTTCTAGAACACATCTCTGTTCTAAAACACATCTCTGTTCTAGAACACATCTCTGTTCTAAAACACATCTCTGTTCTAGAACACATCTCTGTTCTAAAACACATCTCTGTTCTAAAACACATCTCTGTTCTAAAACACATCTCTGTTCTAAAACACATCTCTGTTCTAAAACACATCTCTGTTCTAAAACACATCTCTTCTAAAACACATCTCTGTTCTAGAACACATCTCTCTCTTCTAAAACACATCTCTGTTCTAGAACACATCTCTCTTCTAAAACACATCTCTGTTCTAAAACACATCTCTTCTAAAACACATCTCTGTTCTAAAACACATCTCTTCTCAAACACATCTCTGTTCTAAAACACATCTCTGTTCTAAAACACATCTCTGTTCTAGAACACATCTCTCTCTTCTAAAACACATCTCTGTTCTAGAACACATCTCTCTTCTAAAACACATCTCTGTTCTAAAACACATCTCTTCTAAAACACATCTCTGTTCTCAAACACATCTCTGTTCTAAAACACATCTCTTCTCAAACACATCTCTGTTCTAAAACACATCTCTGTTCTAAAACACACCTCTGTTCTAAAACACATCTCTGTTCTAGAACACATCTCTGTTCTAAAACACATCTCTGTTCTAAAACACATCTCTGTTCTAGAACACATCTCTCTCTTCTAAAACACATCTCTGTTCTAGAACACATCTCTCTTCTAAAACACATCTCTGTTCTAAAACACATCTCTTCTAAAACACATCTCTGTTCTCAAACACATCTCTGTTCTAAAACACATCTCTTCTCAAACACATCTCTGTTCTAAAACACATCTCTGTTCTAAAACACACCTCTGTTCTAAAACACATCTCTGTTCTAGAACACATCTCTGTTCTAAAACACATCTCTGTTCTAAAACACATCTCTGTTCTAAAACACATCTCTGTTCTAAAACACATCTCTGTTCTAAAACACACCTCTGTTCTAAAACACATCTCTGTTCTAGAACACATCTCTGTTCTAAAACACATCTCTGTTCTCAAACACATCTCTGTTCTAAAACACATCTCTCTTCTAAAACACATCTCTGTTCTAAAACACATCTCTTCTTAAACACTTCTCTGTTCTAAAACACATCTCTCTTCTAAAACACATCTCTCTTCTAAAACACATCTCTGTTCTAAAACACATCTCTCTCTATTCTAAGGCACATCTCTCTTCTCTGGCAGGAGAGAGCCAATTAGAGGTACTTCTGCTCAAGAGATATAATCTTTTAAATCCTCTGATCTCTGTGCTCAGAACAGGCTCTTAAACGGACACCTGTGGTGAAGAAGTGGTCAAGTTGTTTGACCTACTTCTATAGTGTTTAATCTGCAACCTCAGTTAAAGTTACTGAATAAAAAAACAACCTCTCCGATGATAACAGACCAGAATCCATACTAAGGGTTTTATATCCGTTTTATACTGTAGCTGTTGGTTATTATGAGGGCTCGGGACAAGGCTAAATCTTCCTTCGTAAGGATATCGTTTTAGGCCACAGGAGGTTGGTGGCACCTTCCTTTGGGGAGGACATCGTCGTGGTAACGGCTGGAGCGGAATCAGTGGAATGTTATCAAACACATGGTTTCCACGGTTTCCGGGTGTTTGATGTCATTCCATTTCTCTCCGTTCCGGCTGTTATTACGAGCCGTCCTCCTCTCAGCAGCCTCCTGTGTTTTGGGCATGTATGTAACATACTGCACCAATGTTGCATGTCATTTGTATGAGTGAATCTCTCACATAACCGTGATAGACTGACTCTCTCACAAACCCATGATAGACTGAATCTCTCACATAACCGTGATAGACTGAATCGCTCACATAACCGTGATAGACTGAATCTCTCACATAACCGTGATAGACTGAATCTCTCACATAACCCGTGATAGACTGAATCGCTCACATAACCGTAATAGACTGAATCTCTCACATAACCGTGATAGACTGAATCTCTCACATAACCGTGATAGACTGACTCTCTCACATAACCGTGATAGACTGAATCTCTCACATAACCCGTGATAGACTGAATCGCTCACATAACCGTAATAGACTGAATCTCTCACATAACCGTGATAGACTGAATCTCTCACATAACCGTGATAGACTGACTCTCTCACATAACCGTGATAGACTGAATCTCTCACATAACCCGTGATAGACTGAATCGCTCACATAACCGTAATAGACTGAATCTCTCACATAACCGTGATAGACTGAATCTCTCACATAACCGTGATAGACTGAAACTCTCACATAACCGTGATAGACTGAATCGCTCACATAACCGTGATAGACTGAATCTCTCACATAACCGTGATACCCTGAATCTCTCACATAACCGTGATAGACTGAATCTCTCACATAACCCGTGATAGACTGAATCTCTCACATAACCGTGATAGACTGAATCTCTCACATAACCGTGATAGACTGAATCTCTCACATAACCGTGATAGACTGAATCTCTCACATAACCCGTGATAGACTGAATCTCTCACATAACCGTGATACCCTGAATCTCTCACATAACCGTGATAGACTAAATCTCTCACATAACCCGTGATAGACTGAATCTCTCACATAACCGTGATATACTGAATCTCTCACATAACCGTGATAGACTAAATCTCTCACATAACCCGTGATAGACTGAATCTCTCACATAACCGTGATACCCTGAATCTCTCACATAACCGTGATACCCTGAATCTCTCACATAACCGTGATAGACTGAATCTCCCACATAACCCGTGATAGACTGAATCTCTCACATAACCGTGATATACTGAATCTCTCACATAACCGTGATAGACTGAATCTCTCACATAACCGTGATAGACTGAATCTCTCACATAACCGTGATAGACTGAATCTCTCACATAACCGTGATAGACTGAATCTCTCACATAACCCGTGATACACTGAATCTCTCACATAGCTATTCTTTCATCTCAGTCCCATGATGTTGTTGATGTTGGGCTAAAGACATCTATTTATCCCCCCCCACACCCTCCAAACTCCCCTTTGGAATTCCCCTTTAAGATCAGATCTCTTTCATACACAACTCAGCGTGATAGTTCGAGCAGCAGGGCCGATCGCACCTCCTCATGACGTTTAACCACAACACCACTCATTCTCACGCTTTCTCTCCGCTACAATGAGGATCTCTGCACGATTGTCGCTTCCCTCCTACGTTTAACACACATAGTTCTGTTTCACACCTTCAACACCGTCGGCTGTCCAGACATGGTGTACTGTGGGTAGTAGACATGGTGTATTGTGGGTAGTAGACATGGGGTATTGTGGGTAGGTTGACTCGGTGTCGTGTTTCTACATCGGCATTGCTTGCTGTTTTGGCGGGGGGGGGTTTAGGCTGCGTTTCTGTATAAGCACTTTGTGCCATCTGGCTTTATAAATACATTTGATTGTGTTGATTGAATGTATTGTGGGTAGACGTGGTACAGAGTGGCCCAGCGTCGTCTGGGTTTTGGCCGGTGTAGGCCGTCATTGTAGACTGGCTGGCCTAGTTAATTACTGTGGGTAGACATGGTGCAGAGTGGCCCAGCGGCATCCATCTAAATAAAGGTTAACTATTCAGTGTCTGTCTGACCAGTGTCTGTCTGTCTGTCCTATGTCTGTCTGTCTGTCCTAGTATCTGTCTGTCTGTCCTGTCTGTCTGTCTGACCAGTGTCTGTCTGTCTGTCCTATGTCTGTCTGTCTGTCTGTCTGTCTGTCTGTCTGTCTGTCTGTCTGTCCAGTATCTGTCTGTCTGTCCTGTGTCTGTCTGTCTGACCAGTGTCTGTCTGTCTGTCCTATGTCTGTCTGTCTGTCTGTCTGTCTGTCTGTCTGTCTGTCTGTCTGTCTGTCCAGTATCTGTCTGTCTGTCCTGTGTCTGTCTGTCTGACCAGTGTCTGTCTGTCTGTCCTATGTCTGTCTGTCTGTCTGTCTGTCTGTCCAGTATCTGTCTGTCTGTCCTGTGTCTGTCTGTCTGACCAGTGTCTGTCTGTCTGTCCTGTGTCTGTCTGTCTGTTCAGTGTCTGTCTGTCTGTCCAGTATCTGTCTGTCTGTCCTGTGTCTGTCTGTCTGCCCTGTGTCTGTCTGTCTGTCCTGTGTCTGTCTGTCTGTCCTATGTCTGTCTGTCTGTCTGTCTGTCTGTCTGTCCAGTATCTGTATGTCTGTCCTGTGTCTGTCTGTCTGACCAGTGTCTGTCTGTCTGTCCTATGTCTGTCTGTCTGTCTGTCTGTCTGTCTGTCTGTCTGTCTGTCTGTCCAGTATCTGTCTGTCTGTCCTGTGTCTGTCTGTCTGACCAGTGTCTGTCTGTCTGTCCTATGTCTGTCTGTCTGTCTGTCTGTCCAGTATCTGTCTGTCTGTCCTGTGTCTGTCTGTCTGACCAGTGTCTGTCTGTCTGTCCTGTGTCTGTCTGTCTGTTCAGTGTCTGTCTGTCTGTCCAGTATCTGTCTGTCTGTCCTGTGTCTGTCTGTCTGCCCTGTGTCTGTCTGTCTGTCCTGTGTCTGTCTGTCTGTTCAGTGTCTGTCTGTCTGTCCAGTATCTGTCTGTCTGTCCTGTGTCTGTCTGTCTGTCCAGTGTCTGTCTGTCCAGTATCTGTCTGTCTGTCCTGTGTCTGTCTGTCTGTCCAGTATCTGTCTGTCTGTCCAGTGTCTGTCTGTCTGTCCAGTATCTGTCTGTCTGTCCATTGTCTGTCTGTCTGTCCTGTGTCTGTCTGTCTGTCCAGTGTCTGTCTGTCTGTCCAGTATCTGTCTGTCTGTCCAATGTCTGTCTGTCTGTCTGTCTGTCCTGTGTCTGTCTGTCTGTCCAGTATCTGTCTGTCTGTCCAGTGTCTGTCTGTCTGTCCAGTATCTGTCTGTCTGTCCTGTGTCTGTCTGTCTGTCCAGTGTCTGTCTGTCCAGTGTCTGTCTGTCTGTCCAGTGTCTGTCTGTCTGTCCAGTGTCTGTCTTGTAGCACAACAAGTATTAATAGTTGTACAAAATGTGGACACGTGTTTCTGCAGTAAAGTGAGTTCCTCCATAAACCACTCAGCCAAACCACCAGATGTCGGTGAATCCAATACGGACACACATTAGGCCCTCCTCTGTCAGATAGGGAACCATGCTGCCATGACAACTGACACCACAGACATACGGAAAGAGAGGGGAGGTCTAACCTGACACCACAGACAGACAGAGAGAGAGGTGAGGTCTAACCTGACACCAGAGACAGACAGAGAGAGAGGGGAGGTCTAACCTGACACCACAGATGGACAGAAAGAGAGGGGAGGTCTAACCTCACACCACAGACAGACGGAAAGAGAGGGGAGGTCTAACCTGACACCACAGACAGACGGAAAGAGAGGGGAGGTCTAACCTGACACCACAGACAGACAGAGAGAGAGGTGAGGTCTAACCTGACACCAGAGACAGACAGAGAGAGAGGGGAGGTCTAACCTGACACCACAGATGGACAGAAAGAGAGGGGAGGTCTAACCTGACACCACAGACAGACGGAAAGAGAGGGGAGGTCTAACCTGACACCACAGACAGACAGAGAGAGAGGGGAGGTCTAACCTGACACCACAGATGGACAGAAAGAGAGGGGAGGTCTAACCTGACACCACAGACAGACGGAAAGAGAGGGGAGGTCTAACCTGACACCACAGACAGACAGAGAGAGAGGTGAGGTCTAACCTGACACCAGAGACAGACAGAGAGAGAGGTGAGGTCTAACCTGACACCAGAGACAGACAGAGAGAGAGGGGAGGTCTAACCTGACACCACAGACAGACAGATAGAGAGGGGAGGTCTAACCTGACACCACAGACAGACAGAGAGAGAGGTGAGGTCTAACCTGACACCAGAGACAGACAGATAGAGAGGGGAGGTCTAACCTGACACCACAGACAGACGGAAAGAGAGGGGAGGTCTAACCTGACACCACAGACATACGGAAAGAGAGGGGAGGTCTAACCTGACACCACAGACAGACAGATAGAGAGGGGAGGTCTAACCTGACACCACAGACAGACAGATAGAGAGGGGAGGTCTAACCTGACACCACAGATGGACAGAAAGAGAGGGGAGGTCTAACCTGACACCACAGACAGACAGATAGAGAGGGGAGGTCTAACCTGACACCACAGACAGACAGATAGAGAGGGGAGGTCTAACCTGACACCACAGACAGACAGATAGAGAGGGGAGGTCTAACCTGACACCACAGATGGACAGATAGAGAGGGGAGGTCTAACCTGACACCACAGACAGACAGATAGAGAGGGGAGGTCTAACCTGGCACCACAGACAGACAGATAGAGAGGGGAGGTCTAACCTGACACCACAGACAGAAAGGTAGAAATGTCCTGAATCAAGAAAAACAGCTAAATTAAACCGCTCCTGGGTCCCACAAGGTCAACCACCACCTCCACGTCTCTTAACACCTCAGCATCAGCATAGCAGTTAGAGTCCAGACCATCACCAAGTGTTTGTGGTCTGTACAGTTCATTTGGAAAGTATTCAGACCCCTTGACTTTTCCCACATTTTGTTACGTTACAGCCTTATTCTAAAATGGATTCAATTGTTTTTTTCCCTCGTCAATCTACAAACAATACCCCATAATGACAAAGCAATAACCGTTTTTTAGACATTTTTGCTGAGGAGTGGCTTCCGTCTGGTCACTCTACCATAAAGGCCTGATTGTTGGAGTGCTGCAGAGATGGTTGTCCTTCTGGAAGGTTCTCTCATCTCCACAGAGGAACTCTGGAGCTCTCTGAGTGACCATCGGGTTCTTGATCATCTCCTTGACCAAGGCCCTTCTCCCCCGATTGCTGTTTGGCTGGGCGGCCAGCTCTAGGAAGAGTCTTGGTGGTTCCAAACTTCTTCCATTTAAGAATGATGGAGGCCACTGTGTTCTTGGGGACCTTCAATGATGCAGAAATGTTTTGGTACCCTTGACCAGATCTGTGCCTCAACTCAATCCTGTCTTGGAGCTCTCCGGACAATTCCTTCAACCTCATGGCTTGGTTTTTGATCTGACATGCACTGTCAACTGTGGGACCTTACATAGACAGGTGTGTGCTTTTCCAAATCATGTCCAATCAATTGAATTTACCACAGGTGGACTCCAATGAAGTTGTAGAAACATCTCAAGGATGATCAATGGAAACAGGATGCACCTGAGCTCAATTTCGATTCTGGTGGGCCAAGGGTCTGAATACTTATGTAAATAAGGTATTTCAGTTTTTTTTGTTATAATACATTTGCAAACATTTCTTCAAACCTGTTTTCACTTAAATGTTTTATTTAAATAGGCAAGTCGGTAAAAAACAAATTCTTATTTACAATGACGGCCTACACCGGACAAACCCTGGCCAATTGCGTGCCGCCCTATGGGACTCCCAGCTATAGCTGAGAGGCGGCGATATGAGGCAAGGCAGCGCGGCAGGCACGAGAGGCAGCCCCCAATTCTTTTTGGGGGGGGGGGCACGGCACGGCGATAGACCTGAGCCAACTCCCCGTGCTTACCGGAAGCAGCGTGGTACTGGTCAGGCACCGTGTTATGCGGTGAAGCGCACGGTATCGCCAGTGCGCGCTTATAGCCCGGAGCGCTATAGGCCAGCCCCCCGCAAGTGCCATGCGAGAGTGGGCATCCAGCCAGGGCGGATTGTGCCAGCTCAGCGTGTTTGGTCTCCGGTACGCCGTTTCGGCCCAGGGTATCCTGCGCCGGCTCTGCGTACTGTGTCTCCGGGGCGCTGGGAGGGTGCTGTTCGTCCTGTGTCTGCGCTCCGCCCGTGCCGGGCGAAAGTGGGCATTGAGCCTAATGGAGAGGTGCAAGTGGTAAGCACCAGAGCTCCAGTGCTCCCCCACAGCCCGGTTTATCCGGTGCCTCCTCTACACACCAGGCCTCCTGTAGGTCTCCCCAGCCTGGTGGGCCCTGTGGCAGCCCCACGCACCAGGCTGTCTCTGCGTCTCCTCTCTCCAGAGTCTTCCTCCAGGCCGGACCCTCCAGCGACGCCCTCCAGCCCGGAGCTGCCAGAGTCGCCCTCCTGTCCGGAGCTGCCAGAGTCGCCCTCCTGTCCGGAGCTGCCAGAGTCGCCCTCCTGTCCGGAGCTGCCAGAGTCGCCCTCCTGTCCGGAGCTGCCAGAGTCGCCCTCCTGTCCGGAGCTGCCAGAGTCGCCCTCGTGTCCGGAGCTGCCAGAGTCGCCCTCCTGTCCGGGGCTGCCAGGGTCGCCCTCCTGTCCGGAGCTGCCAGAGTCGCCCTCCTGTCCGGAGCTGCCAGAGTCGCCCTCCTGTCCGGGGCCCGCTGCGAGGGTCCCCAGTCCGGGGTCGGCGGCGAGGGTCCCCGCTCCAGAGGCGCCACCTAAGTGGGCCAAGCCTAAGGTGGAGCAGGGTCCACGTCCCGCACCAGAGCCGCCACCGCGGATAGATGCCCACCCAGACCCTCCCCTATGGGTTTAGGTTTTGCGGCCGGAGTCTGCACCTTTGGGGGGGGGGGGGGGGGGGGGCTGTCACGCCCTGACCCTAGTTCCTTGTTTATGTCTCTATTTTGGTTTGGTCAGGGCGTGAGTTGGGGGGGGGCATTCTATGTTTTGTGTTCTGTTTTCTATTTCTGTGTGTTTGGCCGGGTGTGGTTCTCAATCAGAGGCAGCTGTCTATCGTTGTCTCTGAGAACCACACTTAGGTAGCCTTTTCCCACCTGTGGTTTGTGGGTAGTTGTTTTCTGTTTAGTGTTCAGCACCTTACAGGACTGTTTCGGTTTCGTTTATTCACTTTGTTATTTTGTATTTAGTGTTCCGTTTTTTCAATAAAGCATGAACACTTACCACGCTGCGTTTTGGTCCGATCCTTCCTGTTCATCAGACGAAGAAGATCGTTACAATGCTAATACTTGAACACATACTTCTCCACTGTTGACAGACTGTAAGAGTAGATACTGTGTGTGTACTCCCTGTCATACACATACCTCTCCACTGTTGACAGACTGTAAGAGTAGATACTGTGTGTGTACTCCCTGTCATACACATACCTCTCCACTGTTGACAGACTGTAAGAGTAGATACTGTGTGTGTACTCCCTGTCATACACATACCTCTTGACCAGTGAGGGACTGTAGAGTATAGCTGCTGTAACACTAGCTAGAGATTCTCTCTCTCTCTCTCTTTCTCGCACGCACGCACGCACGCACGCACACACACACCACAGGAGAGGTGCCACTGTCTGAGAGGAAACCAGAGGAACACAACAACCAGGGAAGTTTCCTTGCTGCCCTACAGTCAGTCAGTCCATTACGCTGTGGGTAACGTTAACAACATGCCTCTATGCTATTCTTGGAGGACCGTGGCCTGGAAAAACAGGATGTCACACTCTGTTGGTGTTGCTGCTGGTGTGTCTGTATGTGAGGAGATGGTTTCAGAGGCAGTCATGCAATTCAACATGCACCATTTTACACAGTATTAATTAGGACATTTATTTATTGAGAGTAATTCTCTCCTGCGGTGAGATTTGGAGTGAGGAACTATTTTTCCCCAGGGGGGGCCTCTGTCTCATCTAGAGGGAGGTCAAAAGGTCATTGGGGTCAAGCTGGAGGTCGTTGCCGGTGCAATTAATAGCTCCAGTATCCCTAGCATCAATCGATCAATCAATCACATGTATTTATAATGCCCTTTTTACATCAGCCGATATCACAAATTTGCTATTCAGAAACCCAGCCTAAAACCCCAAACAGCAAGCAATGCAGATGTAGAAGTATGACTGAAGGTCCCGAGTGGTGCAGTGGTCTCAGACACTGCATCTCAGTGTAAGAACGTGTCATTGCAGTACCTGGTTGGAATCCAGGACGCATCACATCCGGCAGTGATTGGGAGTTCCCATAGGGTGATGCACCACTGGCCCAGTGTCGCCTGGGTAGGCCGTTATTGTAAATAAGAATTTGTTCTTTAACGGACATGTTAAAATAGAAAAGGCTCATAACAATAAGAGAACCAAAGCAGTTTTAACACTCCTCCCCCATTTTCTTTTCACATCCTCTCTCCTTTTCCAAATCCTTCCTTATAACCTTCTCTATTTCCTCTCTTTGTTTCTGTATACACAACTTTCTTTCTTTCTTTCTTTCAATTCAAAGGGCTTGATTGGCATGGGGAACATATATTTACATTGTCAAAGCAAGTGAAATAGACAACATTGCACTCATAATTACAGTAAACATTGCACTCATAATTACAGTAAACATTGCACTCATAATTACAGTAAACATTTCACACATAATTACAGTAAACATGTCACTCATAATTACAGTAAACATTTCACTCATAATTACAGTAAACATTTCACTCATAATTACAGTAAAGATTGCACTCATAACGCTTTCAAAAGGATAAAGATATTTAAAAATGTTTTATTGTCACCCACGTACACTGTTGTTAACAATGTACAAATAGTTGTAGTATGAATAGTAGGGAAAGTAAACGGATAAATGTTGTTTGTATTTACAATGTTGTTTGTGCTCCCTGGTTGACCAGTTTTAATGGTCACAAATCTTGCTGCTGTGATTGCACATCGTGGTGTTTCGCCTAACAGATGTGGGAGTTCATCAGTATTTGATTTCAAAATCTTTGTGGGTCGCTATGGTCATACATTTGAGAGGAGGTTAGGACATGTAGCTCAGCTTTCACCTCATTTTGTGGGCAGTGTTGCACAGAGCCTTCCTTCTCTTGAGAGCTGGGTCTGCCTAGGGCAACCTCTCTCAATAGCAAGGCTATGCTCACTGAGTCTGTGCATGGCCAAGGATTGTTAAGTCACAGTGGTCAGATATTGTGCATTTTCTGTTTACTGTACATTTTAGTCATTTGGCAGAAACTCTCCCCAGAGCAACTTACAGTAGTGAGTGTACACATTTTCATACTGCCTCCTGTGGGAAACGAACCCACAACACTGTGGTGACAAGCGTCACACTCTACCAACAGAGCCACAGGGGAACCACATTTATAGACAGACAGCTTTTCAGTTTGCTCAGTGTTTTTTGGGGTACATTTTTTCCACTGTGTCAAATAGTTCTCTTTCTTTGTTTTCTCATCATTTAGTTGGATATAATTAAATCAAACCAAATGCTATTGGTCACATACACGTGGTTAGCAGATGCTATTGGTCACATACACATGGTTAGCAGATGTTATTGGTCACATACACATGGTTAGCAGATGTTATTGGTCACATACACCTGGTTAGCAGATGTTATTGGTCACATACACCTGGTTAGCAGATGCTATTGGTCACATACACGTGGTTAGCAGATGTTATTGGTCACATACACATGGTTAGCAGATGTTATTGGTCACATACACATGGTTAGCAGATGTTATTGGTCACATACACATGTTTAGCAGATGCTATTGGTCACATACACGTGGTTAGCAGATGCTATTGGTCACATACACGTGGTTAGCAGATGTTATTGGTCACATACACGTGTTTAGCAGATGCTATTGGTCACATACACGTGTTTAGCAGATGCTATTGGTCACATACACGTGGTTAGCAGATACTATTGGTCACATACACGTGGTTAGCAGATGCTATTGGTCACATACACGTGGTTAGCAGATGTTATTGGTCACATACACGTGGTTAGCAGATGCTATTGGTCACATACACGTGGTTAGCAGATGCTATTGGTCACATACACGTGGTTAGCAGATGCTATTGGTCACATACACGTGGTTAGCAGATGTTATTGGTCACATACACGTGGTTAGCAGATGCTATTGGTCACATACACGTGGTTAGCAGATGTTAATGGTCACATACACATGGTTAGCAGATGTTATTGGTCACATACACATGGTTAGCAGATGCTATTGGTCACATACACGTGGTTAGCAGATGTTATTGGTCACATACACGTGGTTAGCAGATGTTAATGGTCACATACACATGGTTAGCAGATGTTATTGGTCACATACACATGGTTAGCAGATGCTATTGGTCACATACACATGGTTAGCAGATGCTATTGGTCACATACACGTGGTTAGCAGATGTTATTGGTCACATACACATGGTTAGCAGATGTTATTGGTCACATACACATGGTTAGCAGATGTTAATGCGAGTGTAGCGAAATGCTTGTGCTTCTAGTTCCGACCGTACAGCAATATCTAACACGTAATCTAACAAATTCCACAACAACTACCTAATACACACAAATCTAAGTAAAGGAATGGAATAAGAATATATTAATATAAATATATGGATGAGCAATGACAGAGGCAAGATGCAATAGATGGTATAAAATACAGTATATACATATGAAATTAGTATTGCAAGATATGTAAACATTATTAAAGTGACTAGTGATCCATTTATTAAAGTGGCCAATGATTTCAAGTCTGTATGTAGGCAGCAGCCTCTCTGTGTTATTGATGGCTGTTTAACAGTCTGATAGCCTTGAGATAGAAGCTGTTTAACAGTCTGATGGCCTTGAGGTAGAAGCTGTTTAACAGTCTGATGGCCTTGAGGTAGAAGCTGTTTAACAGTCTGATGGCCTTGAGGTAGAAGCTGTTTAACAGTCTGATGGCCTTGAGATAGAAGCTGTTTAACAGTCTGATGGCCTTGAGATAGAAGCTGTTTAACAGTCTGATGGCCTTGAGATAGAAGCTGTTTAACAGTCTGATGGCCTTGAGATAGAAGCTGTTTAACAGTCTGATGGCCTTGAGATAGAAGCTGTTTAACAGTCTGATGGCCTTGAGATAGAAGCTGTTTAACAGTCTGATGGCCTTGAGATAGAAGCTGTTTAACAGTCTGATAGCCTTGACGTAGAGATGTTGTTGCTATCCTCGGGCTCTGCATGCATTGTTTGTGGCTTTGAGTTGTACACTAATGCTGTTTGCAGCATGCAGTCTCAACTCCCTCCCTCCCTCCTCCTCTATCCTTCCTCGGTCATGTCTCGTGTTACCCGGGCTGTGAGTTACACTGTCAGCTCTGTGTATGAACCAGGATTCCCCACAGAGAACCAGCTGGTGCCCCCGGGCCATAGGAGTGTGAATGTACTGTGTGTGTCTTGTGTATTGTGTGTGTATATTGTGTGTGCGTGTAAGTGTGTGTTTACGTGCCCCACAGACCTAACGGTGTCCCCCCCCTCCATACCTAACTCCCCTCTCTCAGCTGACACTGGAAATTAAACACCTCTTATTCTGTCATCTCAAAGTCATACTATAACTCTGACCTACTCTATAGCAACCACAGTATCACTGTAACCTATAGCAACCATAGTATCACTGTAACCTATAGCAACCATAGTATCACTGTAACCTATAGCAACCATAGTATCAATGTAACCTATAGCAACCATAGTATCACTGTAACCCACAGTATAGCAACCAAAGTATCACTGTAACCCACAGTATAGCAACCATAGTATCACTGTAACCTACTGTATAGCAACCATATTATCACTGTAACCTATAGCAACCGTAGTATCACTGTAACCTATAGCAACCATAGTATCACTGCAACCCACAGTATAGCAACCATAGTATCACTGTAACCTACTGTATAGCAACCATAGTATCACTGTAACCTACTGTATAGCAACCATATTATCACTGTAACCTATAGCAACCGTAGTATCACTGTAACCTATAGCAACCATAGTATCACTGTAACCTATAGCAACCATAGTATCACTGTAACCCACAGTATAGCAACCAGAGTATCACTGTAACCTATAGCAAACCATAATATCGATGTAACCTATAGCAACCATAGTTTCACTGTAACCCACAGTATAGCAACCATAGTATCACTGTAACCTACTGTATAGCAACCATAGTATCAATGTAACCTATAGCAACCGTAGTATCACTGTAACCTACAGTATAGCAACCATAGTATCACTGTAACCTATAGCAACCAAAGTATCACTGAAACCTATAGCAACCATAGTATCACTGTAACCTATAGCAACCATAGTATCAATGTAACCTACAGTATAGCAACCAAAGTATCACTGTAACCTATAGCAACCATAATATCGCTGTAACCTATAGCAACCATAGTTTCACTGTAACCCACAGTATAGCAACCATAGTATCACTGTAACCTACTGTATAGCAACCATAGTATCAATGTAACCTATAGCAACCGTAGTATCACTGTAACCTACAGTATAGCAACCATAGTATCACTGTAACCTATAGCAACCAAAGTATCACTGAAACCTATAGCAACCATAGTATCACTGTAACCTATAGCAACCATAGTATCAATGTAACCTACAGTATAGCAACCAAAGTATCACTGTAACCTATAGCAACCATAGTATCACTGTAACCTATAGGAACCACAGCAAGCCCTGGTTGTTACCCAGCAGTAAGGTAATGGAACTATGAGCCCTGGTTGAAGGTAGTAGACTATACTAGGATAGGATATCATTTGGGACAGAAACTAAGATTTCCTCTGTGGACAGTGACGTCATAGCTTCTAGTGTTTGATAAGAGTGTAATGAAAACTCCTCTGTGTGTTCCCTGTGTATTCCCTGTGTGTTCCCTGTGTGTTCCCTGTGTATTCCCTGTGTGTTCCCTGTGTATTCCCTGTGTATTCCCTGTGTATTCCCTGTGTATTCCCTGTGTATTCCCTGTGTGTTCCCTGTGTGTTCCCTGTGTATTCCCTGTGT
This sequence comes from Salvelinus alpinus, assembly GCF_045679555.1. Classification (NCBI taxonomy): domain Eukaryota; kingdom Metazoa; phylum Chordata; class Actinopteri; order Salmoniformes; family Salmonidae; genus Salvelinus; species Salvelinus alpinus. The sequence continues at coordinate 9,646,688 of NC_092112.1, read as the reverse complement.
ATTCCCTGTGTATTCCCTGTGTATTCCCTGTGTGTTCCCTGTGTGTTCCCTGTGCGTTCCCTGTGCATTCCATGTGTATTCCCTGTGTATTCCCTGTGCGTTCCCTGTGCATTCCATGTGTATTCCCTGTGTATTCCCTGTGTATTCCCTGTGTGTTCCCTGTGTGTTCCCTGTGTGTTTCCTGTGTGTTCCCTGTGTATTCCCTGTGTATTCCCTGTGTATTCCCTGTGTGTTCCCTGTGTGTTCCCTGTGTATTCCCTGTGTGTTCCCTGTGTGTTCCCTGTGTGTTCCCTGTGTATTCCCTGTGTGTTCCCTGTGTGTTCCCTGTGTATTCCCTGTGTGTTCCCTGTGTGTTCCCTGTGTATTCCCTGTGTATTCCCTGTGTGTTCCCTGTGTGTTCCCTGTGTGTTCCCTGTGTATTCCCTGTGTGTTCCCTGTGTGTTCCCTGTGTATTCCCTGTGTGTTCCCTGTGTGTTCCCTGTGTGTTCCCTGTGTATTCCCTGTGTGTTCCCTGTGTGTTCCCTGTGTATTCCCTGTGTGTTCCCTGTGTGTTCCCTGTGTATTCCCTGTGTATTCCCTGTGTGTTCCCTGTGTATTCCCTGTGTGTTCCCTGTGTGTTCCCTGTGTATTCCCTGTGCGTTCCCTGTGCATTCCATGTGTATTCCCTGTGTATTCCCTGTGTGTTCCCTGTGTGTTCCCTGTGTATTCCCTGTGTATTCCCTGTGTGTTCCCTGTGTATTCCCTGTGTATTCCCTGTGTATTCCCTGTGTGTTCCCTGTGTATTCCCTGTGTATTCCCTGTGTATTCCCTGTGTGTTCCCTGTGTATTCCCTGTGTGTTCCCTGTGTATTCCCTGTGTATTCCCTGTGTGTTCCCTGTGTATTCCCTGTGTGTTCCCTGTGTATTCCCTGTGTATTCCCTGTGTATTCCCTGTGTATTCCCTGTGTGTTCCCTGTGTGTTCCCTGTGTATTCCCTGTGTGTTCCCTGTGCGTTCCCTGTGTATTCCCTGTGCATTCCATGTGTATTCCCTGTGTATTCCCTGTGTGTTCCCTGTGTATTCCCTGTGTATTCCCTGTGTATTCCCTGTGTGTTCCCTGTGTGTTCCCTGTGTATTCCCTGTGTGTTCCCTGTGTATTCCCTGTGTATTCCCTGTGTATTCCATGTGTGTTCCCTGTGCGTTCCCTGTGCATTCCATGTGTATTCCCTGTGTATTCCATGTGTATTCCCTGTCTATTCCCTGTGTGTTCCCTGTGTATTCCATGTGTATTCCCTGTGTATTCCCTGTGTATTCCATGTGTATTCCCTGTGCGTTCCCTGTGCATTCCATGTGTATTCCCTGTGTATTCCATGTGTATTCCCTGTCTATTCCCTGTGTGTTCCCTGTGTATTCCCTATGTGTGTACTCTTCTCCCTGTGTGTACTCTACTCCCTGTGTGTACTCTACTCCCTGTGTGTACTCTACTCCCTATGTGTACTCTACTCCCTGTGTGTACTCTACTCCCTGTGTGTACTCTACTCCCTATGTGTACTCTACTCCCTGTGTGTACTCTACTCCCTATGTGTACTCTACTCCCTGTGTGTACTCTACTCCCTGTGTGTACTCTACTCCCTGTGTGTACTCTACTCCCTGTGTGTACTCTACTCCCTGTGTGTACTCTACTCCCTGTGTGTACTCTACTCCCTGTGTGTACTCTACCCCCTGTGTGTACTCTGGTCCCCGTGTGTACTCTGGTCCCTGTGTGTAATCTTCTCCCTGTGTGTAATCTTCTCCCTGTGTGTACTCTTCTCCCTGTGTGTACTCTTCTCCCTGTGTGTACTCTTCTCCCTGTGTGTACTCTTCTCCCTGTGTGTACTCTGGTCCCTGTGTGTACTCTTCTCCCTGTGTGTACTCTTCTCCCTGTGTGTACTCTGGTCCCTGTGTGTACTCTTCTCCCTGTGTGTACTCTTCTCCCTGTGTGTACTCTTCTCCCTGTGTGTACTCTACTCCCTGTGTGTACTCTACTCCCTGTGTGTACTCTGGTCCCTGTGTGTACTCTACTCCCTGTGTGTACTCTTCTCCCTGTGTGTACTCTACTCCCTGTGTGTACTCTACTCCCTGTGTGTACTCTACTCCCTGTGTGTACTGCTTCCCCTTAGGCCTACTGTATTCGTCTCCGGAGGCACGGCTTCCCTCCCTCCCTCCCTCCCTACCTGTATGTCTGGGACATCCACTCCATGAATCTTCTCCGCAATGGACGATCCACGTTTGTCTCAAACGGCTACAAAAGCACAATTGGGCTACACTAAGAGGTCAATTCAATACAACTTCATGTAAACCTTTAGGGGTATTTGAGAACGATGTTACCAGGGACACCAATGCGATCCAAGGCAATGCTAATCAACGCTACATTTAATATGTAGTCAAGCAAATCCACGCCAACAAAACAGCCATTTGTTTCAGTATCAAGTCATGAAGGGATCAAGGAAGGTTATGTTAACCAGAGTTGGGTATTACAGTTTAAAGGGAAAGGTTTTTTCCTGTTGAATGAGCTACATCCGTAACAAAATTGAGTAAGCTGTTAGTTCTCAGAATTCGAACACAGTTGAATTGGTTCGGCCATTTGGGCATCACCTCTGGTAGCCAGCGTTAGCTCGTCTCTTCCTGACCCACGGAAACACCACATAGTATAACTATCGTCACCGTGTCCAGTGGAACTGCGAGAATGACTAGAGACGCTCCCCTGACCTGGATCTGGAACCCATCTGATAACCAGCTTGTTGTCCAGACTGAGGTGGGAGGTGGTGCAGGTGTTGTCCAGACTGAGGTGGGAGGTGGTGCAGGTGTTGTCCAGACTGAGGTGGGAGGTGGTGCAGGTGTTGTCCAGACTGAGGTGGTGCAGGTGTGGTCCAGACTGAGGTGGGAGGTGGTGCAGGTGTTGTCCAGACTGAGGTGAGAGGTGGTGCAGGTGTTGTCCAGACTGAGGTGGGAGGTGGTGCAGGTGTTGTCCAGACTGAGGTGGGAGGTGGTGCAGGTGTTGTCCAGACTGAGGTGGGAGGTGGTGCAGGTGTTGTCCAGACTGAGGTGGTGCAGGTGTTGTCCAGACTGAGGTGGGAGGTGGTGCAGGTGTTGTCCAGACTGAGGTGAGAGGTGGTGCAGGTGTTGTCCAGACTGAGGTGGGAGGTGGTGCAGGTGTTGTCCAGACTGAGGTGGTGCAGGTGTTGTCCAGACTGAGGTGGGAGGTGGTGCAGGTGTTGTCCAGACTGAGGTGGGAGGTGGTGCAGGTGTTGTCCAGACTGAGGTGAGAGGTGGTGCAGGTGTTGTCCAGACTGAGGTGGGAGGTGGTGCAGGTGTTGTCCAGACTGAGGTGGGAGGTGGTGCAGGTGTGGTCCAGACTGAGGTGAGAGGTGGTGCAGGTGTTGTCCAGACTGAGGTGGGAGGTGGTGCAGGTGTTGTCCAGACTGAGGTGGGAGGTGGTGCAGGTGTGGTCCAGACTGAGGTGGTGCAGTTGTTGTCCAGATTGAGGTGGGAGGTGGTGCAGGTGTTGTCCAGACTGAGGTGGGAGGTGGTGCAGGTGTTGTCCAGACTGAGGTGGTGCAGGTGTTGTCCAGACTGAGGTGGGAGGTGGTGCAGGTGTTGTCCAGACTGAGGTGGGAGGTGGTGCAGGTGTTGTCCAGACTGAGGTGGTGCAGGTGTTGTCCAGACTGAGGTGGTGCAGGTGTTGTCCAGACTGAGGTGGTGCAGGTGTTGTCCAGACTGAGGTGGGAGGTGGTGCAGGTGTTGTCCAGACTGAGGTGGTGCAGGTGTTGTCCAGACTGAGGTGGTGCAGGTGTTGTCCAGACTGAGGTGGTGCAGGTGTTGTCCAGACTGAGGTGGGAGGTGGTGCAGGTGTTGTCCAGACTGAGGTGGGAGGTGGTGCAGGTGTGGTCCAGACTGAGGTGGTGCAGTTGTTGTCCAGATTGAGGTGGGAGGTGGTGCAGGTGTTGTCCAGACTGAGGTGGGAGGTGGTGCAGGTGTTGTCCAGACTGAGGTGGTGCAGGTGTTGTCCAGACTGAGGTGGGAGGTGGTGCAGGTGTTGTCCAGACTGAGGTGGGAGGTGGTGCAGGTGTTGTCCAGACTGAGGTGGTGCAGGTGTTGTCCAGACTGAGGTGGTGCAGGTGTTGTCCAGACTGAGGTGGTGCAGGTGTTGTCCAGACTGAGGTGGGAGGTGGTGCAGGTGTTGTCCAGACTGAGGTGGTGCAGGTGTTGTCCAGACTGAGGTGGTGCAGGTGTTGTCCAGACTGAGGTGGTGCAGGTGTTGTCCAGACTGAGGTGGTGCAGGTGTTGTGGTGTTTCTCTCTCAGTTCCTCTGACCTCTGACCTCCAGACCTCTTCCTCAGCTGGTACGCCCAAGTCTCCATTGGACAGCCAAGAATTTCCTCAAAAAGTGTACGCAAACGGAAGTTAAGCGTTCACAAAAAAAGCCTATTTTGTGTCCTGAGGTGCTGAGGTATCCTGAGGTATCCTGAGGTGCTGAGGTATCCTGAGGTATCCTGAGGTATCCTGAGGTATCCTGAGGTGCTGAGCTGCTGAGGTATCCTGAGGTATCCTGAGGTGCTGAGGTATCCTGAGGTATCCTGAGGTGCTGAGGTATCCTGAGGTATCCTGAGGTGCTGAGGTATCCTGAGGTATCCTGAGGTCTGAGGTATCCTGAGGTATCCTGAGGTCCTGAGGTATCCTGAGGTATCCTGAGGTCTGAGGTATCCTGAGGTATCCTGAGGTATCCTGAGGTATCCTGAGGTATCCTGAGGTATCCTTAGCCATGTTGTAATACATTCGATCTGCCAACATTCCATTGAAAGCGTCAACGTCCTAATCAGGGCCGGTTCACCGTTGTCCAACATCTCACACCCTGCCACCCTCCGCTGAACAGGAATAACTCCCGTGAAATATAAATGATGTCTCAGGAGAGAGGATCTCCTATTCATCCCGAGGAACATATAAAAGCTCCAAATATAAAAGCTGTGTCCTGAGCTTCGCCCACCTTTGTTTTTCGTCTGGCGCATTGTTTCCCTTGTTGGATGAACTGTTCAACGTTGGAGTCAGAAGTAACCAACTCAATATTTTCTAGCATCAACACAGCAGTAAACTCTGTGAAAAACATCTTTCCTGAAATGCATGTTGCAAATGAATGAACAGAATGGGATCCTAAACCAGTGTTCACATTGGTGTCAAATGAAAAAAGAAGCAAAAATTCACTGCTTGACCATGGCTAGTTGTCCAGTAGCCTAGTGTACCAAGACTGTGTAGTGTACTATGCCTGTGTAGTGTACCATGGCTGTGTAGTGTACTATGTCTGTGTAGTGTACTATGTCTGTGTAGTGTACTATGTCTGTGTAGTGTACCATGGCTGTGTAGTGTACCATGGCTGTGTAGTGTACTATGTCTGTGTAGTGTACTATGTCTGTGTAGTGTACTATGTCTGTGTAGTGTACCATGGCTGTGTAGTGTACTATGTCTGTGTAGTGTACTATGTCTGTGTAGTGTACTATGTCTGTGTAGTGTACCATGGCTGTGTAGTGTACTATGTCTGTGTAGTGTACTATGTCTGTGTAGTGTACTATGTCTGTGTAGTGTACCATGGCTGTGTAGTGTACTATGTCTGTGTAGTGTACTATGTCTGTGTAGTGTACTATGTCTGTGTAGTGTACTATGTCTGTGTAGTGTACCATGGCTGTGTAGTGTACTATGTCTGTGTAGTGTACTATGTCTGTGTACTGTACTATGTCTGTGTAGTGTACTATGTCTGTGTAGTGTGCCACATCTGTGTAGTGTACTATGTCTGTGTAGTGTACCACATCTGTGTAGTGTACTATGTCTGTGTAGTGTACTATGTCTGTGTAGTGTACTATGTCTGTGTACTGTACTATGTCTGTGTACTGTACTATGTCTGTGTACTGTACTATGTCTGTGTAGTGTACTATGTCTGTGTACTGTACTATGTCTGTGTACTGTACTATGTCTGTGTAGTGTACTATGTCTGTGTAGTGTACTATGTCTGTGTACTGTACTATGTCTGTGTACTGTACTATGTCTGTGTAGTGTACTATGTCTGTGTAGTGTACTATGTCTGTGTAGTGTACTATGTCTGTGTAGTGTGCCACATCTGTGTAGTGTACTATGTCTGTGTAGTGTACCACATCTGTGTAGTGTACTATGTCTGTGTAGTGTACTATGTCTGTGTAGTGTACTATGTCTGTGTACTGTACTATGTCTGTGTACTGTACTATGTCTGTGTACTGTACTATGTCTGTGTACTGTACTATGTCTGTGTAGTGTACTATGTCTGTGTAGTGTACTATGTCTGTGTACTGTACTATGTCTGTGTACTGTACTATGTCTGTGTAGTGTACTATGTCTGTGTAGTGTACTATGTCTGTGTACTGTACTATGTCTGTGTACTGTACTATGTCTGTGTAGTGTACTATGTCTGTGTACTGTACTATGTCTGTGTAGTGTACTATGTCTGTGTAGTGTACTATGTCTGTGTACTGTACTATGTCTGTGTAGTGTACTATGTCTGTGTAGTGTACTATGTCTGTGTAGTGTACTATGTCTGTGTACTGTACTATGTCTGTGTACTGTACTATGTCTGTGTAGTGTACTATGTCTGTGTACTGTACTATGTCTGTGTAGTGTACTATGTCTGTGTACTGTACTATGTCTGTGTAGTGTACTATGTCTGTGTAGTGTACTATGTCTGTGTAGTGTACTATGTCTGTGTAGTGTACTATGTCTGTGTAGTGTACTATGTCTGTGTAGTGTACTATGTCTGTGTAGTGTACTATGTCTGTGTACTGTACTATGTCTGTGTAGTGTACTATGTCTGTGTAGTGTACTATGTCTGTGTACTGTACTATGTCTGTGTAGTGTACTATGTCTGTGTAGTGTGCCACATCTGTGTAGTGTACTATGTCTGTGTAGTGTACCACATCTGTGTAGTGTACTATGTCTGTGTACTGTACCATGTCTGTGTAGTGTACTATGTCTGTGTAGTGTACTATGTCTGTGTAGTGTACCATGTCTGTGTAGTGTACTATGTCTGTGTACTGTACTATGTCTGTGTACTGTACTATGTCTGTGTAGTGTACTATGTCTGTGTACTGTACTATGTCTGTGTAGTGTACTATGTCTGTGTAGTGTACTATGTCTGTGTACTGTACTATGTCTGTGTACTGTACTATGTCTGTGTAGTGTACTATGTCTGTGTAGTGTACTATGTCTGTGTAGTGTACTATGTCTGTGTACTGTACTATGTCTGTGTAGTGTACTATGTCTGTGTAGTGTACTATGTCTGTGTAGTGTACTATGTCTGTGTACTGTACTATGTCTGTGTAGTGTACTATGTCTGTGTAGTGTACTACATCTGTGTAGTGTACTATGTCTGTGTACTGTACTATGTCTGTGTACTGTACTATGTCTGTGTAGTGTACTATGTCTGTGTAGTGTACTATGTCTGTGTAGTGTACTATGTCTGTGTACTGGACTATGTCTGTGTAGTGTACTATGTCTGTGTAGTGTACTATGTCTGTGTAGTGTACTATGTCTGTGTACTGTACTATGTCTGTGTAGTGTACTATGTCTGTGTAGTGTACTACATCTGTGTAGTGTACTATGTCTGTGTACTGTACTATGTCTGTGTAGTGTACTATGCCTGTGTAGTGTACTATGTCTGTGTAGTGTACTATGTCTGTGTACTGTACTATGTCTGTGTACTGTACTATGTCTGTGTAGTGTACTACGCTCTCATTACTATGCCAGACAGACTTTTACTTTCACTACCCACGGGTGGTGCAACTAGTGAAACGGGTTCAAAGTTCATTGGCTACGTATTGTTCAGGGGAGATTCAAACTGATACAAACTGAGAGTGGAAGAGAAGGACAGTAAAATTGTGTTTGGGTTTGGTTTCGCTGATAAAACCAAATGTTACTTATCACGCCCTGCTCGTCATTTGTGTCTGAAGGATAAAACAGCCAACAACTGGCAGAGATCTCACCCGGGAGAGAAAGAGAGAAAGAGAGAGAGGGTGGGTGGGAGGGTGGGTGAGATAAGGGGGAGAGAGTGAGGGGAGATGGGGAGAGAGAGATAACGGGGGGAGAGAGAGAGAGAGAAGGTGGGTGGGATAAGGGGGAGAGAGTAAGGGGAGATGGGGAGAGAGAGAGAGAGGGTGGGTGGGATAAGGGGGAGAGAGTAAGGGGAGATGGGGAGAGAGAGAGAGAGAGAGGGTGGGATAAGGGGGAGAGAGTAAGGGGAGATGGGGAGAGAGAGAGAGAAGGTGGGTGGGATAAGGGGGAGAGAGTAAGGGGAGATGGGGAGAGAGAGAGAGAGGGTGGGTGGGATAAGGGGGAGAGAGTAAGGGGAGATGGGGAGAGAGAGAGAGAGGGTGGGTGGGATAAGGGGGAGAGAGTAAGGGGAGATGGGGAGAGAGAGATAATGGGGAGAGAGAGAGAGAGGGTGGGTGGGATAAGGGGGAGAGAGTAAGGGGAGATGGGGAGAGAGAGAGAGAAGGTGGGTGGGATAAGGGGGAGAGAGTAAGGGGAGATGGGGAGAGAGAGAGAGAAGGTGGGTGGGATAAGGGGGAGAGAGTAAGGGGAGATGGGGTGAGGGAGAGAGAAGGTGGGTGGGATAAGGGGGAGAGAGTAAGGGGAGATGGGGAGAGAGAGAGAGAAGGTGGGTGGGATAAGGGGGAGAGAGTAGAGAGAGAGAGAGGGTGGGTGGGATAAGGGGGAGAGAGTGAGGGGAGATGGGGAGAGAGAGATAAACTCTAACCCAGCTCTCCTCTCTCCTTACAGGTTGGCTGGTGCTTTCCTCTCTGCTTGACTGACCTGCCTGACTTCCATAGCCAGATAGTTCTATGATTTACTGACTTAATTCCTCCAACAGACTGATACTGTGCTTATTGCTTTGTGCAGGGTGACCGATGCCAGGTCAGGAGGCCAGAGAGCCAGAGGTCAGAGGTCAACGGGCCAGAGAGTCAGAGAGGAGAGCTTTGCTGGTCCATTCTTTTTTTTACAGCTGAACCAAGTTCGTCTCTACCTGGCCAAGTCAATGTGTCGACTCCCCCTGGCCAAGTCAATGTGTTGTCTCCACCTGGCCACGTCAATGTGTTGTCTCTACCTGGCCGAGTCAATGTGTTGTCTCTACCTGGCCGAGTCAATGTGTTGTCTCCACCTGGCCAAGTCAATGTGTTGTCTCTACCTGGCCGAGTCAATGTGTTGTCTCCACCTGGCCAAGTCAACGTGTTGTCTCCACCTGGCCAAGTCAATGTGTTGTCTCTACCTGGCCGAGTCAATGTGTTGTCTCCACCTGGCCAAGTCAATGTGTTGTCTCTACCTGGCCAAGTCAATGTGTTGTCTCCACCTGGCCAAGTCAATGTGTTGTCTCTACCTGGCCAAGTCAATGTGTTGTCTCCACCTGGCCAAGTCAATGTGTTGTCTCTACCTGGCCAAGTCAATGTGTTGTCTCCACCTGGCCGAGTCAATGTGTTGTCTCCACCTGGCCGAGTCAATGTGTTGTCCCCACCTGACCGAGTCAATGTGTTGTCCCCACCTGGCCGAGTCAATGTGTTGTCTCCACCTGGCCAAGTCAACGTGTCGACTCCACAACTGGATTACAATGGTATCTGTTTTCTTTCAAGTACTTTGACCATTTGCTTGAGCCTGCGTGGAGACCAGATGGGCAAGGCTTAAATACGTTGACTTAACATGACTAACAGGTTGTTGCATCAATCTAATTCCAACATTATCATTCGAACTATGTATACATTGAAATTGCGTTGAAAATTCCACGTGGAAATGATTAAAAAAAACATTATCATCCAATATTCAATATATTTGGGTGGTTGAAAATGATGTTGAATTTCAAATTTTGATTATTTGTTATCCGACCTTGTTTCAATGTTGCTAGAAAATGTGTATGTTCGAATCAACGTCTTTTAATCAACCTCAGGCCATCAACCTAAATCAAGAGGAATGTAATATAATGTGAATCCACAGTCCAACGATTCCTGCCTGAACAGTGACTCCTACTGGTAATATGAAGACAAATGTATTTCCGTGAGAACTAGTCTACTGTACCATCCGGATGCCCACCCCTCTACGTGAGAACTAGTCTACAGTACCATCCAGATGCCCACCCCTCTACGTGAGAACTAGTCTACTGTACCATCCAGATGCCCACCCCTCTACGTGAGAACTAGTCTACTGTACCATCCGGATGCCCACCCCTCTACGTGAGAACTAGTCTACTGTACCATCCAGATGCCCACCCCTCTACGTGAGAACTAGTCTACAGTACCATCCAGATGCCCACCCCTCTACGTGAGAACTAGTCTACTGTACCATCCGGATGCCCACCCCTCTACGTGAGAACTAGTCTACAGTACCATCCGGATGCCCACCCCTCTACGTGAGAACTAGTCTACTGTACCACCCAGATGCCCACCCCTCTACGTGAGAACTAGTCTACTGTACCACCCAGATGCCCACCCCTCTACGTGAGAACTAGTCTACTGTACCATCCAGATGCCCACCCCTCTACGTGAGAACTAGTCTACTGTACCATCCAGATGCCCACCCCTCTACGTGAGAACTAGTCTACTGTACCACCCAGATGCCCACCCCTCTACGTGACAACTAGTCTACTGTACCATCCAGATGCCCACCCCTCTACGTGAGAACTAGTCTACTGTACCATCCGGATGCCCACCCCTCTACGTGAAAACTAGTCTACTGTACCATCCGGATGCCCACCCCTCTACGTGAGAACTAGTCTACTGTACCACCCAGATGCCCACCCCTCTAGAACTAGTCTACTGTACCATCCAGATGCCCACCCCTCTACGTGAGAACTAGTCTACTGTACCATCCAGATGCCCACCCCTCTACGTGAGAACTAGTCTACTGTACCACCCAGATGCCCACCCCTCTACGTGAGAACTAGTCTACTGTACCACCCAGATGCCCACCCCTCTACGTGAGAACTAGTCTACTGTACCACCCAGATGCCCACCCCTCTACGTGAGAACTAGTCTACTGTACCACCCAGATGCCCACCCCTCTACGTGAGAACTAGTCTACTGTACCACCCAGATGCCCACCCCTCTACGTGAGAACTAGTCTACTGTACCATCCAGATGCCCACCCCTCTACGTGAGAACTAGTCTACTGTACCATCCAGATGCCCACCCCTCTACGTGAGAACTAGTCTACTGTACCATCCTGATGCCCACCCCTCTACGTGAGAACTAGTCTACTGTACCATCCAGATGCCCACCCCTCTACGTGAGAACTAGTCTACTGTACCATCCGGATGCCCACCCCTCTACGTGAGAACTAGTCTACTGTACCATCCGGATGCCCACCCCTCTACGTGAGAACTAGTCTACTGTACCACCCAGATGCCCACCCTTCTACGTGAGAACTAGTCTACTGTACCACCCAGATGCCCACCCCTCTACGTGAGAACTAGTCTACTGTACCACCCAGATGCCCACCCCTCTACGTGAGAACTAGTCTACTGTACCATCCAGATGCCCACCCCTCTACGTGAGAACTAGTCTACTGTACCACCCAGATGCCCACCCCTCTACGTGAGAACTAGTCTACTGTACCATCCGGATGCCCACCCCTCTACGTGAGAACTAGTCTACTGTACCACCCTGATGCCCACCCCTCTACGTGAGAACTAGTCTACTGTACCACCCAGATGCCCACCCCTCTACGTGAGAACTAGTCTACTGTACCATCCGGATGCCCACCCCTCTACGTGAGAACTAGTCTACTGTACCATCCAGATGCCCACCCCTCTACGTGAGAACTAGTCTAATGTACCATCCAGATGCCCACCCCTCTACGTGAGAACTAGTCTACTGTACCATCCAGATGCCCACCCCTCTACATGAGAACTAGTCTACTGTACCATCCAGATGCCCACCCCTCTACGTGAGAACTAGTCTACTGTACCATCCAGATGCCCACCCCTCTACGTGAGAACTAGTCTACAGTACCATCCAGATGCCCACCCCTCTACGTGAGAACTAGTCTACTGTACCATCCTGATGCCCACCCCTCTACGTGAGAACTAGTCTACAGTACCATCCTGATGCCCACCCCTCTACGTGAGAACTAGTCTACTGTACCATCCAGATGCCCACCCCTCTACGTGAGAACTAGTCTACTGTACCATCAGGATGCCCACCCCTCTACGTGAGAACTAGTCTACAGTACCATCCAGATGCCCACCCCTCTACGTGAGAACTAGTCTACTGTACCATCAGGATGCCCACCCCTCTACGTGAGAACTAGTCTACTGTACCATCCAGATGCCCACCCCTCTACGTGAGAACTAGTCTACTGTACCATCCAGATGCCCACCCCTCTACGTGAGAACTAGTCTACTGTACCATCCGGATGCCCACCCCTCTACGTACCCTGTTTAGCTTTGGTAACAAGCTGTGTTCGTTTCTGCTGAGCTGTCGTGTCAACACATACGGGATACTGATCCGCTTCCATACTCCTTTGCGTTGACCAATAGACTACCTGAATAAAATGGACAGGTTGAAAGTAACTCCTCCTACTTTTCTTAAACAAGCTGTATGTGGAACGTAAATTCGGAGTGAGGTTGGGTTTATGTTGATTTACCCAAAGGACACCATCCTTTCAACGTGTGGCTAGGTTCACTATCATTCATTCATGACTGATCTTTCGAAGTCTACAAGTAGTCACCATTAGCCCTATTTAATAGGATGCCAAATTCATGACATTAAAAATAAACCTTTACGTTTGGATATTCTCTATTTTTGTTATATGCTAACAACCTATTAGGTAAGGTTAAGTCATTATATGTGTAGTGGAAGTTTTAACCTAATTTAAACGTTTACAACGCTGATTGAAATGAGATGAAAACAGTGCTTTTCCCCGCAAAGCTGATTCCACGTCACACAATATGCCGATAAAATGACGTTGAAAACAACGTTGATTCATCCAGTGTGTTCCCAGTGGGTTGTTGTAGATGAGAGGGCCGGAAGCTAACCACACAACCACTGGTACCTCAGGGGTTAACCTCTCCACAGTTTCTATTACTTAGTTTATTGCCCTCAAAAATTGGTATCTGTCGCCGTGACGACCAGCGCCATTGTTTGCTCTGAGCTGGCTGTCAGCCAAGACAGTCAAACACCAGTCAGAGAGGGTGAGAGAGAAAGAGAGAGATTTTTTGGGGGAATTTTTTTAACCAGGTAGGCTAGTTGAGAACAAGTTCTCATTTACAACTGCGACCTGGCCAAGATAAAGCAAAGCAGTGCGACACAGACAACAACACAGAGTTACACATGGAGTAAACAATAAACAAGCCAATAATACAGTAGGAAAAAAAGAAAGTCTATATACAGTGTGTGCAAATGGCGTGAGGAGGTAAGGCAATAAATAGGCCATAGGAGCGAATAATTACAATTTAGCAGATTAACACTGGAGTGATAAATGAGCAGATGATGATCTGCAAGTAGAAATACTGGTGTGCAAAAGAGCAGAAAAGTAAATAAAATAAAAAACAGTATGGGGATGAGGTAGGTAGATTGGGTGGGCTATTTACAGATGGACTATGTATAGCTGCAGCGATCGGTTAGCTGCTCAGATATCTGATGTTTAAAGTTGGCGAGGGAAATAAAAGTCTCCAACTTCAGCGATTTTTGCAATTCGTTCCAGTCACTGGCAGCAGAGAACTGGAAGGAAAGGCGGCCAAAATGAGGTGTTGGCTTTGGGGGTGATCAATGAGGGAGAGAGATGAGGAGAGAGAGAGAGACCTGGTTTTCCGCAGTGAAATTAAAGCTGAAATCCTTTAACTTGTCTCTAACATGGCTGCCAGAAACAGGACAACTCCCTGAATTTACAAAGTATTTACTTAAAATTAAAGAGAATGGCAAGTTTCTCATCACCTTGAAAAACAGAGAATCTGAAAGCGAGACAAGAGCTCCCACTTTCTACTCTTGAATCAACGATCGAGGTAGAGGGTACACACATTTCTGGAGTTTCCTGATAAACCCACATCTTATTATTATTCTCTATCTGAGGGGTAGCGATGCCAAAGAGTTCCCCCTCCCAGCCCTGGTGGGTTTGTTAGTTAGGGGACATCTGCTGCCTAGGCCAAATATTGTTTTTGGCTCTCCGCTCCCTGGCTCTGTCTAGCTCTGCTGCAAAGAGAGAGAGAGAATGGAGCTGACTATTTTTTTTACCATCGAGGGATAGACAGACAGTGTTAACATGCGAAACAATGCCTCTATATCCCTCTGTGCTTTCTTCAGCTCCAGCTGAGGAAACAACTGCTGATGAATGAGATCATCCAAAACAAGCCAGCCAACACAGCCGGGCGGTGAGTTCAGAGGTTTACAACAAGCCAGCCAACACAGCCGGACGGTGAGTTCAGAGGTTTACAACAAGCCAGCCAACACAGCCGGGCGGTGAGGTCAGAGGTTTACAACAAGCCAGCCAACACAGCCGGGCGGTGAGTTCAGAGGTTTACAACAAGCCAGCCAACACAGCCGGGCGGTGAGTTCAGAGGTTTACAACAAGCCAGCCAACACAGCCGGGCGGTGAGTTCAGAGGTTTACAACAAGCCAGCCAACACAGCCGGGCTGTGAGGTCAGAGGTTTACAACAAGCCAGCCAACACAGCCGGGCTGTGAGTTCAGAGGTTCACAACAAGCCAGCCAACACAGCCGGGCTGTGAGTTCAGAGGTTTACAACAAGCCAGCCAACACAGCCGGGCTGTGAGTTCAGAGGTTCACAACAAGCCAGCCAACACAGCCGGGCTGTGAGTTCAGAGGTTCACAACAAGCCAGCCAACACAGCCGGGCTGTGAGTTCAGAGGTTTACAACAAGCCAGCCAACACAGCCGGGCGGTGAGTTCAGAGGTTCACAACAAGCCAGCCAACACAGCCGGGCTGTGAGTTCAGAGGTTCACAACAAGCCAGCCAACACAGCCGGGCTGTGAGTTCAGAGGTTTACAACAAGCCGGGCCCGGGCGGTGAGTTCAATGAGTGAAGCAGAAGTTATAATGATAACTGACATCAATGACCTCTTGTCCCTTCTGGGATCTTGGATCAGAGAGTTCAGTCTGTTCGTCTTTTAGCCACCTTCAGGCTGTGTAAGGACTATTTGACCAAGAAGGAGAGTGATGGAGTGCTGCATCAGATGACCTGGCCTCCACAATCACCTGACCTCAACCCAAATGAGATGGTTTGGGATGAGTTGGAATGTAGAGTGAAGAAAAAGCTGCCAAAAGTGCTCAGCATATGTGGGAACTCCTTCAAGACTGTTGGAAAATTATTCCAGGTAAAACTGGTTGAGAGAATGCCAAGAGTGTGCAAAGCTGTCATCAAGGCAAAGGATGGCTACTTTGAAGAATGTCATATATAAAATATATTTTGATTTGTTTAACACTTTTTTGGGTTACTACATGATTCCATATGTGTTTTTTCATAGTTTTGATGTCTTCACTATTATTCTACAATGTAGAAAAACAATGTAAAAATAAAGAAAAACACTGGAATGAGTAGGTGTGTCCAAGCTTTTGACACTAACTGTATAAATTCTTCCACTTTGACATTATTTTGACTAGATAATTTACAAAAAACGACAATTGAATCCCTTTCAGTTCCACTTTGGAAAAAGTGAAGGTGTGTGAAAACAGGTCCTTAAAAACGCTTCTCTGTGACGTCAGTAAATAAACGGTGATTTTCAAAACCTGAAATTAGTTTCTATTTAGGAGGTAGAGGAGCTGTGGGTAATGTATTATATAGCAGTGTTTATGAGGTGGAGGGGCTGTGGGTAATGTATTATATGGTAGTGTTTATGAGGTGGAGGAGCTGTGGGTAATGTATTATATGGTAGTGTTTATGAGGTGGAGGGGCTGTGGGTAATGTATTATATGGTAGTGTTTATGAGGTAGAGGGGCTGTGGGTAATGTATTATATGGTAGTGTTTATGAGGTAGAGGGGTTGTGGGTAATGTATTATATGGTAGTGTTTATGAGGTGGAGGGGCTGTGGGTAATGTATTATATGGTAGTGTTTAGGAGGTAGAGGGGTTGTGGGTAATGTATTATATGGTAGTGTTTATGAGGTGGAGGGGCTGTGGGTAATGTATTATATAGCAGTGTTTATGAGGTAGAGGGGTTGTGGGTAATGTATTATATGGTAGTGTTTAGGAGGTAGAGGGGCTGTGGGTAATGTATTATATGGTAGTGTTTAGGAGGTAGAGGGGTTGTGGGTAATATATTATATGGTAGTGTTTAGGAGGTAGAGGGGCTGTGGGTAATGTATTATATGGTAGTGTTTAGGAGGTAGAGGGGTTGTGGGTAATGTATTATATGGTAGTGTTTATGAGGTGGAGGGGCTGTGGGTAATGTATTATATGGTAGTGTTTAGGAGGTAGAGGGGTTGTGGGTAATGTATTATATGGTAGTGTTTATGAGGTGGAGGGGCTGTGGGTAATGTATTATATAGCAGTGTTTATGAGGTAGAGGGGTTGTGGGTAATGTATTATATGGTAGTGTTTAGGAGGTAGAGGGGCTGTGGGTAATGTATTATATGGTAGTGTTTAGGAGGTAGAGGGGTTGTGGGTAATATATTATATGGTAGTGTTTAGGAGGTAGAGGGGCTGTGGGTAATGTATTATATGGTAGTGTTTAGGAGGTAGAGGGGTTGTGGGTAATATATTATATGGTAGTGTTTAGGAGGTAGAGGGGCTGTGGGTAATGTATTATATGGTAGTGTTTATGAGGTGGAGGGGCTGTGGGTAATGTATTATATAGCAGTGTTTATGAGGTGGAGGGGCTGTGGGTAATGTATTATATGGTAGTGTTTATGAGGTGGAGGGGCTGTGGGTAATGTATTATATGGTAGTGTTTAGGAGGTAGAGGGGCTGTGGGTAATGTATTATATGGTAGTGTTTAGGAGGTAGAGGGGCTGTGGGTAATGTATTATATGGTAGTGTTTAGGAGGTAGAGGGGCTGTGGGTAATGTATTATATGGTAGTGTTTAGGAGGTAGAGGGGCTGTGGGTAATGTATTATATGGTAGTGTTTAGGAGGTAGAAGGGCTGTGGGTAATGTATTATATGGTAGTGTTTAGGAGGTAGAGGGGCTGTGGGTAATGTATTATATGGTAGTGTTTAGTTGCTGCCCACAGTGGAGAAAATACCAGCTCTGTCAGATAACATCTGAAAGAGAGGACAGAACAGAGAGAGAGGACAGAACAGAGAGAGAGGACAGAACAGAGAGAGAGGACAGAACAGAGAGAGAGGACAGAACAGAGAGAGGACAGAACAGAGAGAGAGAGAGGACAGAACAGAGAGAGAGAGGACAGAACAGAGAAAGAGGACAGAACAGAGAGAGAGGACAGAACAGAGAAAGAGGACAGAACAGAGAGAGAGGACAGAACAGAGAGAGAGGACAGAACAGAGAGAGGACAGAACAGAGAGAGAGGACAGAACAGAGAGAGAGGACAGAACAGAGAGAGAGGACAGAACAGAGAGAGGACAGAACAGAGAGAGAGGACAGAACATAGAGAGAGGACAGAACAGAACAGAGAGAGAGGACAGAACAGAGAGAGAGGACAGAACAGAGAGAGAGGACAGAACAGAGAGAGGACAGAACAGAGAGAGAGGACAGAACAGAACAGAGAGAGAGGACAGAACAGAGAGAGAGGACAGAACAGAGAGAGAGGACAGAACAGAGAGAGAGGACAGAACAGAGAAAGAGGACAGAACAGAACAGAGAGAGGACAGAACAGAACAGAGAGAGAGGACAGAACAGAACAGAGAGAGGACAGAACAGAACAGAGAGAGGACAGAACAGAACAGAGAGAGGACAGAACAGAGAGAGAGGACAGAACAGAGAGAGGACAGAACAGAACAGAGAGAGGACAGAACAGAACAGAGAGAGGACAGAACAGAGAGAGAGGACAGAACAGAGAGAGGACAGAACAGAACAGAGAGAGGACAGAACAGAGAGAGAGGACAGAACAGAACAGAGAGAGAGGACAGAACAGAGAGAGGACAGAACAGAGAGAGAGGACAGAACAGAGAGAGAGGACAGAACAGAGAGAGGACAGAACAGAACAGAGAGAGAGGACAGAACAGAGAGAGAGAGGACAGAACAGAGAGAGAGAGAGGACAGTACAGAACAGAGAGAGAGGACAGAACAGAACAGAGAGTACAAAATATGCAAATGTGTAACCACACAGATACTAGCTAGGAGAGTACCGTAGCTAGATGTTAGTCTTTAAAGCCACTAGCTAGTGACCTTTCGGTTACTAGCCCAACGCTCTAACCACTAGGCTACCTGCCACCCCGACTGTACTGCTGTACTCCCCTAGCTAGTGACATTTAGAGACTAACTGTCTGTCTACACCTTCACTAGAATAAGCCCCATACCTCCTCTACTCATCACAACACGCCAACCCGGTGTGTTCAGAACAGGAGCAGAAGCCTAAGGGAGAGCGTAGGTCTCAGATGTGTGAATCACAGCTCATCGAAGGTCTTACTATAACGCGGAGCACCTCTAGCCTGTCACCAGTCAGATCTGTTCGTTGTGTTGTCTATGATCATTGCAGTTGCATTGTAGTTGGCAAAACAGCACATATAGATCTGGGACCAAGCTATAGCACAGCGCCTGTAAGGTTTTACATACCTCTCTTCTCACCTCCATTGTTTGAAGAATATTAAGCTTCAGTATTTTGACTATCTGCACTTTCTTTGCCAGAAGTGCCATTGTATCTTTACAGGGTTGTCAAGGCTTGTATCTGGGGTGGCAGTTAGCCTGGTGGTTAGAGCGTTGGACTAGTAACCAAAAGGTTTCTACATCGAATCCCCGAGCTGACAAGGTAACAAATCTGTCGTTCTGCCCCCTGAACAAGGCAGTTAACCCCACTGTTCCTAGGCTGTCATTGAAAATAAGAATCTGTTCTTATTAACTGACTTGCCTAGTTAAATAAAGGTACAAAAATACAAATAAATCTCATGTTGTTCTGAACTGAATTTTGACTTGTGTAGTTCTTGGAAAATCTGAGTCTCAGTTGGTTGCATTAGCAATAACAAACGGGTATTTCCATCCAGAAACGAGTCATGATCACCAGAATGTAAAGTTCATAGGAGCATGTCAAATACATCTAAAATACTGTATTTTTTTTATGGGAAATGAAGGCATAAAAACATTTTTAAAACCATTTTCCATGTTAAAAAAGTGGGCATAAGTAAAGGCTTTGTGATTGGTGGATAAACAGGAAGTGGTTCTAGAAAAAGGCGTCTGAAACAGACCCAACTAATATCAACACATATTTAGTTTTGGAGACAATTTTGACCTTCTGAAAGTATATTTTGCCGTGTGCCTTGTGCCCAGGGTTTTATAGTCCAGTCCACTATAGTGAGTAGAACACAGTAGAACACAGTCCACTATAGTGAGTAGAACACAGTCCACTATAGTGAGTAGAACACAGTAGAACACAGTCCACTATAGTGAGTAGAACACAGTAGAACACAGTCCACTATAGTGAGTAGAACACAGTAGAACACAGTCCACTACAGTGAGTAGAACACAGTAGAACACAGTCCACTATAGTGAGTAGAACACAGTAGAACACAGTCCACTATAGTGAGTAGAACACAGTAGAACACAGTCCACTACAGTGAGTAGAACACAGTAGAACACAGTCCACTACAGTGAGTAGAACACAGTAGAACACAGTCCACTATAGTGAGTAGAACACAGTAGAACACAGTCCACTATAGTGAGTAGAACACAGTAGAACACAGTCCACTATAGTGAGTAGAACACAGTCCACTATAGTGTAAAAGTATATTTTGCCGTGTGCCTTGTGCCCAGGGTTTTTCTACATTGTAGAATAATAGTGAAAACATCAAAACACATATGGAATCATGTAGTAACCAAAAAAGTGTTAAACGAAACAAAATATATGTTATATTTTAGATTATTTAAAGTAGCCACCCTTTGCCTTGATGACAGATAACATATATGTTATTTCATAGTTTTGATGTTTTCACTATTATTTTACAATGTAGAAAATAGTTAAAATAAAATAAAAACCTTGAATAAGTATGTGTGCCCAAATGTTTTACTGGTAATGTACATTTTGCGAATTATTAAGTGATTAAAACGTGTAACTGGTAACAAGACACACTCTCTGAGTAGAACACAGTCTAGTGCAGTGAGTAGAACACAGTAGAACACAGTCCACTATAGTGAGTAGAACACAGTAGAACACAGTCCAGTGCAGTGAGTAGAACACAGTCCACGACAGTGAGTAGAACACAGTAGAACACAGTCCACTATAGTGAGTAGAACACAGTCCACGACAGTGAGTAGAACACAGTAGAACACAGTCCAGTGCAGTGAGTAGAACACAGTCCACGACAGTGAGTAGAACACAGTAGAACACAGTCCAGTACAGTGAGTAGAACACAGTCCACTATAGTGAGTAGAACACAGTCCACTACAGTGAGTAGAACACATTAGAACACAGTCCAGTGCAGTGAGTAGAACACAGTCCACTACAGTGAGTAGAACACAGTCCACTATAGTGAGTAGAGCACAGTCCACAATAGTGAGTAGAACACAGTCCACTATAGTGAGTAGAACACAGTCCACTACAGTGAGTAGAACACAGTCCACTACAGTGAGTAGAACACAGTCCACTACAGTGAGTAGAACACAGTCCACTCTAGTGAGTAGAACACAGTAGAACACAGTCCACTATAGTGAGTAGAACACAGTAGAACACAGTCCACTACAGTGAGTAGAACACAGTCCACTACAGTGAGTAGAACACAGTAGAACACAGTCCAGTGCAGTGAGTAGAACACAGTCCACTACAGTGAGTAGAACACAGTAGAACACAGTCCAGTGCAGTGAGTAGAACACAGTAGAACACAGTCCACTACAGTGAGTAGGACACAGTAGAACACAGTCCAGTGCAGTGAGTAGAACACAGTCCAGTGCAGTGAGTAGAACCCAGTCCACTACAGTGAGTAGAACACAGTAGAACACAGTCCACTACAGTGAGTAGAACACAGTATAACACAGTCCACTACAGTGAGTATAACACAGTAGAACACAGTCCACTACAGTGAGTAGAACACAGTCCAGTGCAGTGAGTAGAACCCAGTCCACTACAGTGAGTAGAAGTAGTGAGTAGAGTTCACGTAGAGAGTTTGGAAGGCGTTCATGGAACGTCTGGGGGTCTCGATTAGCCTTACCTCAGGTTTTCACCCCGAGAGTAACGGGCAGGTAGAGAGAGTGAAACAGGATGTGGGCAGGTTTCTGCGGTCCTTTTGCCAGGACCGGCCGGGGGAGTGGGCGGCGTTCGTGTCCTGGGCCGAGATGGCACAGAACTCGCTTCGCCACTCCTCCACTAACCTCTCCCCCTTTCAGTGCGTATTGGGGTACCACCGTGGCATCAGGGTCAGACCGAGACTCCTGCGGTGGACGACTGGTTCAGACGCGCGGAGGAGACATGGGAGGCCGCCCGTGTCCATCTCCAGCGAGTTGTGCGTCGCCAGAAAGCCAGCGCGGACCGTCACCGCAGTGAGACTCCGGTGTACGCACCGGGGAACCGGGTCTGGCTCTCGACCCGTAACCTGCCCCTCCGCCTGCCCTGCCGGAAGCTGGGTCCGCGGTTTGTGGGGCCATTTAAAGTCCTGAGGAGATTGAACGAGGTTTGTTATAGGTTACAGCTCCCCCTGATTACCGTATTAATCCCTTGTTCCATGTGTCTCTCCTCAGGCCGGTGGTGGCTGGTCCGCTCCAGGAATCTGAGGTGCGGGAGATCCCTCCGCCCCCTTTGGACATCGAGGGGGCCCCGGCGTACATCGTTCGTTCCATCCTGGATTCGAGGCGTCGGGTGGGGGGCCTTCAGTACCTCATGGAGTGGGAGGGGTACGGGCCGGAGGAGAGGTGCTGGGTTCCGGTTGCAGATGTTTTGGATCCTGAACTGCTGCGGGAGTTTCACCGTCGCCGGCCGGATCGCCCTGCGCCTCTTCCTACGGGTCGTCCCCGAGGCCGGTGTTGGCGCGCCGCTGGAGCCGCGCGTCAAGGGGGGGGTACTGTCACGAAGTCGGCTCCTCTCCTTGTTCGGGCGGCATTCGGCGATCGATGTCACCGGCTTTCTAGCCATCGCCGCTCCATTTTTCATATATCCATTTGTCTTGTCTTGTTTCCATACACACCTGGTTTTCATTTCCCCAATTAAGCTAATTGTATTTAACCCTCTGTTTCCCATCATGTTTTGTGTGCAATTGTTTCATGTTGCTTGTGGTGTCTTTTACGCGTTTTACTTTTCTGTTCTGTGTTTTTGAGCGCATTTTAATTATGTTGTGCTCTGGCTTTGGAACTTTAATAAAGTGCGCCTGCTTACATCACGCTACTCTCCTGCACCTGACTTCGCCTCTTTTACACACGCTGACAGTGTGATGTGTCCAGTGTGTGATGTGTCCCGTGTGTGATGTGTCCCGTGTGTGGTGTCCAGTGTGTGATGTGTCCAGTGTGTGATGTGTCTAGTGCGTGATGTGTCCAGTGCGTGATGTGTCCAGTGTGTGATGTGTCCAGTGTGTGATGTGTCCAGTGTGCGATGTGTATAGTGCGTGATGTGTCCAGTGCGTGATGTGTCCAGTGCGTGATGTGTCCAGTGCGTGATGTGTCCAGTGTGTGATATCTCCAGTGTGTGATGTGTCCAGTGTGTGATATCTCCAGTGTGTGATATCTCCAGTGTGTGATATCTCCAGTGTGTGATGTGTCCAGTGTGTGATATCTCCAGTGTGTGATGTGTCCAGTGTGTGATATCTCCAGTGTGTGATGTGTCCAGTGTGTGATATCTCCAGTGTGTGATATCTCCAGTGTGTGATGTGTCCAGTGTGTGATATCTCCAGTGTGTGATGTGTCCAGTGTGTGATATCTCCAGTGTGTGATATCTCCAGTGTGTGATATCTCCAGTGTGTGATGTGTCCAGTGTGTGATATCTCCAGTGTGTGATGTGTCCAGTGTGTGATATCTCCAGTGTGTGATATCTCCAGTGTGTGATATCTCCAGTGTGTGATGTGTCCAGTGTGTGATGTGTTCGTAGAAGGACATTCTCATTATCGTGTGTCTGTCTACGTGAACAAAGCTTTACATAACACTTGTAGTAAGAGGGGACAGAAACAAAGCGAAAACACAAGCCATTTGAAACGTTCATAACATTTTAATAAAAAAAAATGAAGGAAAAAAAACAATGTACCCATTATACAACAAAAAGGACATTTCAGTGAGAAATTCTTTAGTGAGAAAAGATGTGTAGACTTTGTAGAGACCAAGCTCTTTATGTACAGCATATTGCACTAGAAAAACAAATATCTTCCTCCCATCTTTCCTCCATCCTTCCCTCCCTCTCGCCGTGTTCCACACGGTTTGAAAACCGTGCAGGGCTTTTCAGGAGCATCTCAAAGATAACACAGGTTGCATCTAAAATGGCACCCTATTCCCTTATATAGTGCCCTACTTTTGACCAAGGACCATAAAGCTCTGGTCAAAAGTAGTGCACAATATAGGGAATAGGGTGCCATTACGGACGCATAGTTCTGCTACATATAGACTGGGCCAGACTTCATAGAACACACCGACGTGGAGTCCTTGAGATGGTTCTGAGAGCTCTACTGATGTGTTCTAGAGTTATGTGATGTGTGATTTGAAGATGGTTCTGAGAGCTCTAATGATGTGTTCTAGAGTGATATGATGTGTGATTTGAAGATGGTTCTGAGAGCTCTAATGATGTGTTCTAGAGTGATATGATGTGTGATTTGAAGATGGTTCTGAGAGCTCTAATGATGTGTTCTAGAGTGATATGATGTGTGATTTAAAGACAATGGTAAATAAGAGTCCCAATTCAACAGAGCAGGAGTTAGATGGAAGGTTTCACTGTTTCAGTTCATACAGTATTTCAAAAGAGACATTGTGGTTTTTCCTCTTAATGAATTTACATTCAAACCCCTTAAGATACAGATTTCAGGAATGCTGAGACATGCATTTTTACTCCATATACAGAATGATCAAATATCAAAACAGCCCTTGAACTGAGAACGACACAGCGGACTTAATTGGTAAAAAAACAAGAATCATGTCACAACATTTAAAAAGCGATCTTAAAAAGCAAGAAATTATGTTTTCAGATTTCATTCTTACATTTGTTTTTTTTTGTTTTTTTACAAAAGAAAGTACAAAAACTTTTTTTTCACTTCAAAAGTTAAGAATCAGCTGCGACAAATTTTTGCTTTTGTTTATATAAAACACAAATAATCACAGCACTTAACAGTTAAGATTCACACTTTCTTTGGAAATAAAAAAAAAACGAATGAAAAAATTGGACTTGATATTCAAGACACTGAAGGTAGAACATATCATATACATTTTAACCTGGAAGGGGGTTGAGACAACGGTTGGTTCCTATTGGTTTGTCGTCAACACCGACGGTTGGTTCCTATTGGTTTGTCGTCAACACCGACGGTTGGTTCCTATTGGTTTGTCGTCAACACCGACGGTTGGTTCCTATTGGTTTGTCGTCAACACCGACGGTTGGTTCCTATTGGTTTGTCGTCAACACCGACGGTTGGTTCCTATTGGTTTGTCGTCAACACCGACGGTTGGTTCCTATTGGTTTGTCGTCAACACCGACGGTTGGTTCCTATTGGTTTGTCGTCAACACCGACGGTTGGTTCCTATTGGTTTGTCGTCAACACCGACGGTTGGTTCCTATTGGTTTGTCGCCAACACCGACGGTTGGTTCCTATTGGTTTGTCGTCAACACCGACGGTTGGTTCCTATTGGTTTGTCGTCAACACCGACGGTTGGTTCCTATTGGTTTGTCGTCAACACCGACGGTTGGTTCCTATTGGTTTGTCGTCAACACCGACGGTTGGTTCCTATTGGTTTGTCGTCAACACCGACGGTTGGTTCCTATTGGTTTGTCGTCAACACCGACGGTTGGTTCCTATTGGTTTGTCGTCAACACCGACGGTTGGTTCCTATTGGTTTGTCGTCAACACCGACGGTTGGTTCCTATTGGTTTGTCGTCAACACCGACGGTTGGTTCCTATTGGTTTGTCGTCAACACCGACGGTTGGTTCCTATTGGTTTGTCGTCAACACCGACGGTTGGTTCCTATTGGTTTGTCGTCAACACCGACGGTTGGTTCCTATTGGTTTGTCGTCAACACCGACGGTTGGTTCCTATTGGTTTGTCGCCAACACCGACGGTTGGTTCCTATTGGTTTGTCGCCAACACCGACGGTTGGTTCCTATTGGTTTGTCGTCAACACCGACGGTTGGTTCCTATTGGTTTGTCGTCAACACCGACGGTTGGTTCCTATTGGTTTGTCGTCAACACCGACGGTTGGTTCCTATTGGTTTGTCGTCAACACCGACGGTTGGTTCCTATTGGTTTGTCGTCAACACCGACGGTTGGTTCCTATTGGTTTGTCGTCAACACCGACGGTTGGTTCCTATTGGTTTGTCGTCAACACCGACGGTTGGTTCCTATTGGTTTGTCGTCAACACCGACGGTTGGTTCCTATTGGTTTGTCGTCAACACCGACGGTTGGTTCCTATTGGTTTGTCGTCAACACCGACGGTTGGTTCCTATTGGTTTGTCGTCAACACCGACGGTTGGTTCCTATTGGTTTGTCGCCAACACCGACGGTTGGTTCCTATTGGTTTGTCGTCAACACCGACGGTTGGTTCCTATTGGTTTGTCGTCAACACCGACGGTTGGTTCCTATTGGTTTGTCGTCAACACCGACGGTTGGTTCCTATTGGTTTGTCGTCAACACCGACGGTTGGTTCCTATTGGTTTGTCGTCAACACCGACGGTTGGTTCCTATTGGTTTGTCGTCAACACCGACGGTTGGTTCCTATTGGTTTGTCGTCAACACCGACGGTTGGTTCCTATTGGTTTGTCGTCAACACCGACGGTTGGTTCCTATTGGTTTGTCGTCAACACCGACGGTTGGTTCCTATTGGTTTGTCGTCAACACCGACGGTTGGTTCCTATTGGTTTGTCGTCAACACCGACGGTTGGTTCCTATTGGTTTGTCGTCAACACCGACGGTTGGTTCCTATTGGTTTGTCGTCAACACCGACGGTTGGTTCCTATTGGTTTGTCGTCAACACCGACGGTTGGTTCCTATTGGTTTGTCGTCAACACCGACGGTTGGTTCCTATTGGTTTGTCGTCAACACCGACGGTTGGTTCCTATTGGTTTGTCGTCAACACCGACGGTTGGTTCCTATTGGTTTGTCGTCAACACCGACGGTTGGTTCCTATTGGTTTGTCGTCAACACCGACGGTTGGTTCCTATTGGTTTGTCGTCAACACCGACGGTTGGTTCCTATTGGTTTGTCGTCAACACCGACGGTTGGTTCCTATTGGTTTGTCGTCAACACCGACGGTTGGTTCCTATTGGTTTGTCGTCAACACCGACGGTTGGTTCCTATTGGTTTGTCGCCAACACCGACGGTTGGTTCCTATTGGTTTGTCGTCAACACCGACGGTTGGTTCCTATTGGTTTGTCGCCAACACCGACGGTTGGTTCCTATTGGTTTGTCGTCAACACCGACGGTTGGTTCCTATTGGTTTGTCGTCAACACCGACGGTTGGTTCCTATTGGTTTGTCGTCAACACCGACGGTTGGTTCCTATTGGTTTGTCGTCAACACCGACGGTTGGTTCCTATTGGTTTGTCGTCAACACCGACGGTTGGTTCCTATTGGTTTGTCGTCAACACCGACGGTTGGTTCCTATTGGTTTGTCGTCAACACCGACGGTTGGTTCCTATTGGTTTGTCGTCAACACCGACGGTTGGTTCCTATTGGTTTGTCGTCAACACCGACGGTTGGTTCCTATTGGTTTGTCGTCAACACCGACGGTTGGTTCCTATTGGTTTGTCGTCAACACCGACGGTTGGTTCCTATTGGTTTGTCGTCAACACCGACGGTTGGTTCCTATTGGTTTGTCGTCAACACCGACGGTTGGTTCCTATTGGTTTGTCGTCAACACCGACGGTTGGTTCCTATTGGTTTGTCGTCAACACCGACGGTTGGTTCCTATTGGTTTGTCGTCAACACCGACGGTTGGTTCCTATTGGTTTGTCGTCAACACCGACGGTTGGTTCCTATTGGTTTGTCGTCAACACCGACGGTTGGTTCCTATTGGTTTGTCGTCAACACCGACGGTTGGTTCCTATTGGTTTGTCGTCAACACCGACGGTTGGTTCCTATTGGTTTGTCGTCAACACCGACGGTTGGTTCCTATTGGTTTGTCGTCAACACCGACGGTTGGTTCCTATTGGTTTGTCGTCAACACCGACGGTTGGTTCCTATTGGTTTGTCGTCAACACCGACGGTTGGTTCCTATTGGTTTGTCGTCAACACCGACGGTTGGTTCCTATTGGTTTGTCGTCAACACCGACGGTTGGTTCCTATTGGTTTGTCGTCAACACCGACGGTTGGTTCCTATTGGTTTGTCGTCAACACCGACGGTTGGTTCCTATTGGTTTGTCGTCAACACCGACGGTTGGTTCCTATTGGTTTGTCGTCAACACCGACGGTTGGTTCCTATTGGTTTGTCGTCAACACCGACGGTTGGTTCCTATTGGTTTGTCGTCAACACCGACGGTTGGTTCCTATTGGTTTGTCGTCAACACCGACGGTTGGTTCCTATTGGTTTGTCGTCAACACCGACGGTTGGTTCCTATTGGTTTGTCGTCAACACCGACGGTTGGTTCCTATTGGTTTGTCGTCAACACCGACGGTTGGTTCCTATTGGTTTGTCGTCAACACCGACGGTTGGTTCCTATTGGTTTGTCGTCAACACCGACGGTTGGTTCCTATTGGTTTGTCGTCAACACCGACGGTTGGTTCCTATTGGTTTGTCGTCAACACCGACGGTTGGTTCCTATTGGTTTGCCGTCAACACCGACGGTTGGTTCCTATTGGTTTGTCGTCAACACCGACGGTTGGTTCCTATTGGTTTGCCGTCAACACCGACGGTTGGTTCCTATTGGTTTGTCGTCAACACCGACGGTTGGTTCCTATTGGTTTGCCGTCAACACCGACGGTTGGTTCCTATTGGTTTGTCGTCAACACCGACGGTTGGTTCCTATTGGTTTGTCGTCAACACCGACGGTTGGTTCCTATTGGTTTGTCGTCAACACCGACGGTTAGTTCCTATTGGTTTGTCGTCAACACCGACGGTTGGTTCCTATTGGTTTGTCGTCAACACCGACGGTTGGTTCCTATTGGTTTGTCGTCAACACCGACGGTTGGTTCCTATTGGTTTGTCGTCAACACCGACGGTTGGTTCCTATTGGTTTGCCGTCAACACCGACGGTTGGTTCCTATTGGTTTGTCGTCAACACCGACGGTTGGTTCCTATTGGTTTGCCGTCAACACCGACGGTTGGTTCCTATTGGTTTGTCGTCAACACCGACGGTTGGTTCCTATTGGTTTGTCGTCAACACCGACGGTTGGTTCCTATTGGTTTGTCGCCAACACCGACGGTTGGTTCCTATTGGTTTGTCGTCAACACCGACGGTTGGTTCCTATTGGTTTGTCGCCAACACCGACGGTTGGTTCCTATTGGTTTGTCGTCAACACCGACGGTTGGTTCCTATTGGTTTGTCGTCAACACCGACGGTTGGTTCCTATTGGTTTGTCGCCAACACCGACGGTTGGTTCCTATTGGTTTGTCGTCAACACCGACGGTTGGTTCCTATTGGTTTGTCGCCAACACCGACGGTTGGTTCCTATTGGTTTGTCGTCAACACCGACGGTTGGTTCCTATTGGTTTGTCGTCAACACCGACGGTTGGTTCCTATTGGTTTGTCGTCAACACCGACGGTTGGTTCCTATTGGTTTGTCGTCAACACCGACGGTTGGTTCCTATTGGTTTGTCGTCAACACCGACGGTTGGTTCCTATTGGTTTGTCGTCAACACCGACGGTTGGTTCCTATTGGTTTGTCGTCAACACCGACGGTTGGTTCCTATTGGTTTGTCGTCAACACCGACGGTTGGTTCCTATTGGTTTGTCGTCAACACCGACGGTTGGTTCCTATTGGTTTGTCGTCAACACCGACGGTTGGTTCCTATTGGTTTGTCGTCAACACCGACGGTTGGTTCCTATTGGTTTGTCGTCAACACCGACGGTTGGTTCCTATTGGTTTGTCGTCAACACCGACGGTTGGTTCCTATTGGTTTGTCGTCAACACCGACGGTTGGTTCCTATTGGTTTGTCGTCAACACCGACGGTTGGTTCCTATTGGTTTGTCGTCAACACCGACGGTTGGTTCCTATTGGTTTGTCGTCAACACCGACGGTTGGTTCCTATTGGTTTGTCGTCAACACCGACGGTTGGTTCCTATTGGTTTGTCGTCAACACCGACGGTTGGTTCCTATTGGTTTGTCGTCAACACCGACGGTTGGTTCCTATTGGTTTGTCGTCAACACCGACGGTTGGTTCCTATTGGTTTGTCGTCAACACCGACGGTTGGTTCCTATTGGTTTGTCGCCAACACCGACGGTTGGTTCCTATTGGTTTGTCGCCAACACCGACGGTTGGTTCCTATTGGTTTGTCGTCAACACCGACGGTTGGTTCCTATTGGTTTGTCGCCAACACCGACGGTTGGTTCCTATTGGTTTGTCGTCAACACCGACGGTTGGTTCCTATTGGTTTGTCGTCAACACCGACGGTTGGTTCCTATTGGTTTGTCGTCAACACCGACGGTTGGTTCCTATTGGTTTGTCGTCAACACCGACGGTTGGTTCCTATTGGTTTGTCGTCAACACCGACGGTTGGTTCCTATTGGTTTGTCGTCAACACCGACGGTTGGTTCCTATTGGTTTGTCGTCAACACCGACGGTTGGTTCCTATTGGTTTGTCGTCAACACCGACGGTTGGTTCCTATTGGTTTGTCGTCAACACCGACGGTTGGTTCCTATTGGTTTGTCGTCAACACCGACGGTTGGTTCCTATTGGTTTGTCGTCAACACCGACGGTTGGTTCCTATTGGTTTGTCGTCAACACCGACCTATAGGATGACCACACAACCCCTCCTCCTTACAAATAATACTGGGCACCGTCGTACCTCACTCCTCCATGTATCCTCAGCCTATATCCCTACTAGGATCCCCGAACGGCAACCTATTCCTTATTGTAACCTACACAGCACAGAAACAGAGCCCTGTCGAGCTGGGCCAATCCAGAATATAAACAGATCTCAAAGACATATGGATAGTCCTGTCGAGCTAGGCCAATCCAGAATATAAACAGATCTCAAAGACATATGGATAGTCCTGTCGAGCTAGGCCAATCCAGAATATAAACAGATCTCAAAGACATATGGATAGTCCTGTCGAGCTAGGCCAATCCAGGATATAAACAGATCTCAAAGACATATGGATAGTCCTGTCGAGCTAGGCCAATCCAGAATATAAACAGATCTCAAAGACATATGGATAGTCCTGTCGAGCTAGGCCAATCCAGAATATAAACAGATCTCAAAGACATATGGATAGTCCTGTCGAGCTAGGCCAATCCAGGATATAAACAGATCTCAAAGACATATGGATAGTCCTGTCGAGCTAGGCCAATCCAGAATATAAACAGATCTCAAAGACATATGGATAGTCCTGTCGAGCTAGGCCAATCCAGAATATAAACAGATCTCAAAGACATATGGATAGTCCTGTCGAGCTAGGCCAATCCAGAATATAAACAGATCTTAAAGACATATGGATAGTCCTGTCGAGCTAGGCCAATCCAGGATATAAACAGATCTCAAAGACATATGGATAGTCCTGTCGAGCTAGGCCAATCCAGGATATAAACAGATCTTAAAGACATATGGATAGTCCTGTCGAGCTAGGCCAATCCAGAATATAAACAGATCTTTAAAGACACATGAATCTAGAGAGGTCAAGGTTCAGTATAAAAAGAGACGCATATAAAAAACAAACACAAAACAACATTACTTCCAGTGCTAACAGTCGTTTGGATATTTGAGTTTTGAGTTGATGAGCCGGGACTGTGTGGGTTGAAAGGGGTCAGGGTTGAGAGGGGTCTGGGTTAAAGGTCATTAATAAGGCATGTGCCCTAGAGGGGGGATATGGCTGTGTCCCAAATGGAACCGTGTTCTCTATGGGCCCTGGTCAAATGGAACCGTGTTCTCTATGGGCCCTGGTCAAATGGAACCCTGTTCTCTATAGGCCCTGGTTAAATGGAACCGTGTTCTCTATAGGCCCTGGTCAAATGGAACCCTATTCTCTATAGGCCCTGGTCAAATAGAACCCTGTTCTCTATGGGCCCTGGTCAAATAGAACCCTGTTCTCTATAGGCCCTGGTCAAATGGAACCCTGTTCTCTATAGGCCCTGGTCAAATGGAACCGTGTTCTCTATAGGCCCTGGTCAAATAGAACCCTGTTCTCTATGGGCCCTGGTCAAATGGAACCGTGTTCTCTATAGGCCCTGGTCAAATAGAACCCTGTTCTCTATGGGCCCTGGTCAAATAGAACCCTGTTCTCTATAGGCCCTGGTCAAATATAACCCTGTTGTCTATGGGCCCTGGTCAAATAGAACCCTGTTCTCTATAGGCCCTGGTCAAATGGAACCCTGTTCTCTATAGGCCCTGGTCAAATAGAACCCTGTTCTCTATGGGCCCTGGTCAAATATAACCCTGTTCTCTATAGGCCCTGGTCAAATAGAACCCTGTTCTCTATGGGCCCTGGTCAAATAGAACCCTGTTCTCTATGGGCCATGGTCAAATAGAACCCTGTTCTCTATAGGCCCTGGTCAAATAGAACCCTGTTCTCTATGGGCCCTGGTCAAATGGAACCCTGTTCTCTATGGGCCCTGGTCAAATAGAACCCTGTTCTCTATAGGCCCTGGTCAAATAGAACCCTGTTCTCTATAGGCCCTGGTCAAATAGAACCCTGTTCTCTATAGGCCCTGGTCAAATGGAACCCTGTTCTCTATGGGCCCTGGTCAAATTGAACCCTGTTCTCTATGGGCTCTGGTCAAATAGAACCCTGTTCTCTATAGGCCCTGGTCAAATAGAACCCTGTTCTCTATGGGCCCTGGTCAAATAGAACCCTGTTCTCTATAGGCCCTGGTCAAATAGAACCCTGTTCTCTATAGGCCCTGGTCAAATGGAACCCTGTTCTCTATGGGCCCTGGTCAAATGGAACCCTGTTCTCTATGGGCCCTGGTCAAATGGAACCCTGTTCTCTATGGGCCCTGGTCAAATGGAACCCTGTTCTCTATGGGCCCTGGTCAAATGGAACCCTGTTCTCTATGGGCCCTGGTCAAATGGAACCCTGTTCTCTATGGGCCCTGGTCAAATGGAACCCTGTTCTCTATGGGCCCTGGTCAAATGGAACCCTGTTCTCTATGGGCCCTGGTCAAATGGAACCCTGTTCTCTATGGGCCCTGGTCAAATGGAACCCTGTTCTCTATGGGCCCTGTGAACACCATCTATAGATAACCACGACCAGACTTTTGTGATGGATGATGGCTGGTCTAACTCACACAAGGCACATTTCGCACATTTGATTGTCTGTTCGTTGGTGTTAAACACACACACACACACACACACACACACACACACACACACACACACACACACACACACACACACACACACACACACACACACACACACACACACACACACACACACACACAGCTTAGTGAGAGGAGACACATGGCTATTAGTCTGTCTGTCCTCTCGACCCACGGGCCCAGCTTACAGACAAATGGCACCCTGTTCCCTACAGAGTGTATTACTTTTGATCAGAACCCTATGCACTCTATAGGGAATAGGGTGCCATTTGGGATTATAACACACACACACAGTACTGTTACTGACTGTCCTGGCCCGACTGTTCCATCAACTAGGAGAAGAAACTGTACACATCCGCATAGCTATACAGTAGCACTGAGTGAATATAGACAAAAATAAATTAAAATAAATTACTTTTGAAAAGGGACGTAAAAAAATAAATAAAAAAGGGTCAAAAGAAAACTATTGTGGAAAAGGCCAGGGAGTAGTTGATGAGGGAGGGCGGAGTAATGACAGAGAGAGAGGGGGAGAGAGAGAGAGAGAGAGAGAGAGAGAGAGAGAGAGAGAGAGAGAGAGAGAGAGAGAGAGAGAGAGAGATGGCTGAGATAGATGGCTGAGATAGATGGCTGAGACAGAGAGATAGATGGCTGAGAGAGAGAGAGATAGATGGCTGAGAGAGAGAGAGAGAGGGCTGAGAGAGATGGCTGAGAGAGAGAGAGCGAGAGAGATGGCTGAAAGAGAAAGAGCGAGAGAGATGGCTGAGAGAGAGAGAGCGAGAGAGATGGCTGAGAGAGAGAGAGCGAGAGAGATGGCTGAGAGAGAGCGAGAGAGATGGCTGAGAGAGAGCGAGAGAGATGGCTGAGAGAGAGAGATGGCTGAGAGAGAGATGGCTGAGAGAGAGATGGCTGAGAGAGATGGCTGAGAGAGATATATGGCTGAGAGAGAGATATATGGCTGAGAGAGAGAGAGATGGCTGAGACATAGAGACAAGGCTGAGACAGAGAGACATGGCTGAGACATGGCTGAGAGAGAGACATGGCTGAGACAGAGAGAGATGGCTGAGACAGAGAGAGATGGCTGAGAGAGATACTACTTCGACTGGCTCAGTGTTCAGTGGTTCGCAGGAAACGTTTTGGCTCTACGCGCTCTCAAAAGAGGTTTCTCCTTCTGCGCCAAAGGGCACAACTTTCTCTTTCCCTGGTCTGGTCATCTTGCTTGTTTCGAGCTGTTTTTAAATATTCAAATGTATTGTGAAACGTCAAAACAGAACAGTGTCTGTGGTGAAATCGGACATTTTAAACCTTCTGTCAATGACATCACAGATAACCATCAAAGAACATGGGACGCATCCCAAACCACTCACTCATCTCTATGGGCTCTGGTTAAAAAGTGGAGCACTATATACGTAGGGAACAAGGAGTCATTTGGGACGTACGGGAACAGAAACAATAGTCTGTTGATCAGGTGACGTCATGTGGGAAGAGGATGTTCTGTAACCAACAGTACAACGCATGCAAACGCTTGTAATTCTCATTAGGAATTTGCATATGCGCACGATGTTAAAGTAGAATAGAAACACTCATTAAGGAAGGCCTTGAATGACTCAGCAACTACTCCCTGAAAAAGACAAGAACATAAAAAAATGTAAAAAAAGTTTAACCCATCAATGTCTTCATTAATTACATTCATATTATAATTTTGTCTTTTTATTTTTTTTATTTTTTTTTACATTAGATTCAAAATCCTGTCTTCTGTTGATATCATTTAAAACCACTTTTAAAAATGTACTCGTATAACAACAAAAAAACGCCCGCTGAAAAAGCAGTGGTCGTTGGTTTCATATTGAAATGCTGCACTAAATCGGATTCTATGGGACTTTCTGAAATCCTCAGATCTTGTCCTTAGGAGTAGACGTGGTGGAGGTGAGGACTCACTAGAACTGAGCCCCCCCCCCCCCAGTAAAGACCAATGGTAGCACGGTGTCGGTGTGCATTGTTAAATAAAATAAAAAAACGACTTTTCTGGAAAAAAATATAAAAAAATGGGACAGTTTCATAGGACTCAACCCTTCAGTACCTACACAGCTGGTCGACAGCGCTGTGCACATTCATTCCTGTTGAACATATTGAGCCATACCAACACAGGAATACATTTTCATTGTCTATTTCGTGAAACCATTTCAATTGTTGATGCCAAAAGGATTCCGGCTAAGATAAAGAGTTATAAAGAGTAAGAGGTCACATCTATTTCAATTGAACCGAGTGACGTCAACAAATCTGAAGAGAGCCTTCATTAAAACATCATTGATTGATTGCGTTATTAGCTATACAGTACGTTGCATGCAAATTGGATTGTAACTGCAGTTAGATTCCTAAGGTTTCTTTAGTGCCTTCCAAACTAGTTCATCTGTACAGTATTGCGCCAATCGTTGATTGTACAGCATTTGTCTTTGCCTTCTATACCTCCAGCAGACCCACAGAGACTACCACTTGTATCGTCACAGGGTCTGTTGTTTGTGATTGTCAATCCTGCCAAGATAAAGAAATCTTGAAAAAAATCCTATCTTTTCTCTGTCAGAGTTTATCAAAAGTTGTCCTCAACTTTGACAGACCTATACCTTAGGATCTTTAAGAACACATAAGTTAAATTTATACATGCATTCATCCTGTTGATAAAAAAAAACAGACCTGTCATTCATCTCATTCAGACTGAATCTTCCTCTCATTCAGACTGAATCTTCCTCTCATTCAGACTGAATCTTCCTCTCATTCAGACTGAATCTTCCTCTCATTCAGACTGAATCTTCCTCTCATTCAGATTGAATCTTCCTCTCATTCAGACTGAATCTTCCTCTCATTCAGACTGAAGCTTCCTCTCATTCAGACTGAATCTTCCTCTCATTCAGACTGAAGCTTCCTCTCATTCAGACTGAATCTTCCTCTCATTCAGACTGAAGCTTCCTCTCATTCAGACTGAATCTTCCTCTCATTCAGACTGAAGCTTCCTCTCATTCAGACTGAATCTTCCTCTCATTCAGACTGAATCTTCCTCTCATTCAGACTGAATCTTCCTCTCATTCAGACTGAATCTTCCTCTCATTCAGACTGAATCCTCCTCTCATTCAGACTGAATCTTCCTCTCATTCAGACTGAATCTTCCTCTCATTCAGATTGAATCTTCCTCTCATTCAGACTGAATCTTCCTCTCATTCAGATTGAATCTTCCTCTCATTCAGACTGAATCTTCCTCTCATTCAGACTGAATCTTCCTCTCATTCAGATTGAATCTTCCTCTCATTCAGACTGAATCTTCCTCTCATTCAGACTGAATCTTCCTCTCATTCAGACTGAATCTTCATCTCATTCAGACTGAATCTTTATCTCATTCAGACTGAATCTTAAAACCACTTCAGACTGAATTGCTGGTGGATTGCACCATTGAAAGACATAGGATAAGACAACGTAGCTCAATCTACACCAGAGATCGACAAGTCACGTATGCAGACAGTGCTCGTCTTGACGACCCCACCACCAGAGTCATTAAATCACAACCATTTTTAAAATATAGACCAGTGTGAAACATCGAGTTACATGGAGTTTTGCTAGTTCAGAAAATACATTGTAAGTTTGTCAAGTTCGTGGTAGGGTGGGTGAGTAGACGTTCACACAGAAGACCATAAAGTGTCCATAAAGTCTTCTCTTGAAGGGACCTCTTATCTATATATAAAAAAAAAAAAGTTTTATATTTTACAATTATTTTAGAAAATATCTCTGTCTTCTAACAGCATGGCTGAGAGAGAGAGAGACGGAGAGATGATTCTAGCCTCCATCCAGCAGTGACCAGTTCTTCACTTCTTCATCTTTGATTTAAAAAAAAAAAAAAACGAAAAAACCCCAAAAAGGAATCCAAACCCGTGTTCCATCATACAGTGCCATCTAAAAGTCTGGTCCCTCGTTTTGGTCGGGGGGGGCGGGGGGGGGGGGGGGTGAAATGAGGCCGGGAGAGGCCCTCTGAGACGGGTGGAGGGGGGTTTGCGAGGTACTCCCTCATCTCTCCTGCCCTCTCAGACGGGGTATGGCGGGGGGCCCTCTGTTAAACAGGAAGCCATAGAGGGTCATTGTAAGACGCATCCAGACTGGCAGGACATCCCTCTGATGGCGCAGAAACTGTGAGGAAGACAAGAGAGCGGGAGGGAGATTAATATCAAATCAGAATTAGTTATATGCTTTTTTTTTTTTTTACAGCAACAGTTTTCACCAAGTGCCTTACAGTAACCCGTCCACCACCATAACCATCATCACAGACGTTACCATGAGCAACAAGTTATTGGAAACCCCAAATGACACTGTCTGTGGTGCTTCCTGAGTTCAATATGACATCATGGTTGAGGTGAAACAATAACAGTAACCGGTGGTAAACCAGCCGTCTAGACCAGACACAAACACCGGAGCAGATTGGATATTTCCACAGCAGCAGATCTGTCTCAGTTGTGCTTGGTGTGCAACATAACTGGGCTCTGTCACTAAGGGCTGTCTTAGAGCCTGCACGGAGTGAACAAGTTACTAGTCTCCTTCCTCCCTCCAGGAGCTGCATCTATCCCGCCACTAAAGCCTCTCTTCCTCCACTTCCTTCCCTCTCATCTCTGTTCAAGCTCCTGTTGGCTTTCTAACAGAAAAGCCAAGCTGGTTATTTCAGCAGGTTGCATAAGCATCAGTCACTCTGTCTGTCTGTCTGTCTGTCTGTCTGTCTGTCTGTCTGTCTGTCTGTCTGTCTGTCTGTCTGTCTGTCTGTCTGTCTGTCTGTCTGTCTGTCTGTCTGTCTGTCTGTCTGTCTGTCTGTCTGTCTGTCTCTCCACAGAGTAGTAGGCAGGCTGACTGTCTGTCTGTCTGTCTGTCTCTCCACAGAGTAGTAGGCAGTCTTTCTGTCTGTCTGTCTCTCTCCACAGAGTAGTAGGCAGACTGTGGAGAGAGACAGACAGACAGACAGACAGTCTGCCTACTACTCTGTGGAGAGAGACAGACAGAGAGAAAGACTGCCGACTACTCTGTGGAGAGACAGACAGACAGACAGACAGACAGTCAGCCTGCCTACTACTCTGTGGAGAGAGACAGACAGACAGACAGTCTGCCTACTACTCTGTGGAGAGAGACAGACAGACAGACAGTCTGCCTACTACTCTGTGGAGAGAGACAGACAGACAGACAGACAGAGTAGTAGGCAGACTGTCTGTCTGTCTGTCTGTCTCTCTCCACAGAGTAGTAGGCAGACTGTCTGTCTCTACAGAGAATGAAATGAGTTGAACCAGTGCTACTAAACACAACCCTAATTGAGCGTCTTAATGTTATATTGCAGTGCCTATTTTACTCCCACTGTGCCAGTGGAGAAGTGTTGCAGTGCCTATTTTACTCCCACTGGGCCAGTGGAGAAGTGTTGCAGTGCCTATTTTACTCCCACTGGGCCAGTGGAGAAGTGTTGCAGTGCCTATTTTACTCCCACTGGGCCAGTGGAGAAGTGTTGCAGTGCCTATTTTACTCCCACTGGGCCAGTGGAGAAGTGTTGCAGTGCCTATTTTACTCCCACTGGGCCAGTGGAGAAGTGTTGCAGTGCCTATTTTACTCCCACTGGGCCAGTGGAGAAGTGTTGCAGTGCCTATTTTACTCCCACTGGGCCAGTGGAGAAGTGTTGCAGTGCCTATTTTACTCCCACTGGGCCAGTGGAGAAGTGTTACAGTGTCTATTTTACTCCCACTGGGCCAGTGGAAAAGTGTTGCAGTGCCTATTTTACTCCCACTAGGCCAGTGGAGAAGTGTTACAGTGCCTATTTTACTCCCACTGGGCCAGTGGAGAAGTGTTGCAGTGACAATTTTACTCCCACTGGGCCAGTGGAGAAGTGTTGCAGTGCCTATTTTACTCCCACTGGGCCAGTGGAGAAGTGTTGCAGTGCCTATTTTACTCCCACTGGGCCAGTGGAAAAATGTTGCAGTGCCTATTTTACTCCCACTAGGCCAGTGGAGAAGTGTTACAGTGCCTATTTTACTCCCACTGGGCCAGTGGAGAAGTGTTACAGTGTCTATTTTACTCCCACTGGGCCAGTGGAGAAGTGTTGCAGTGCCTATTTTACTCCCACTGGGACAGTGGAGAAGTGTTGCAGTGCCTATTTTACTCCCACTGGGCCAGTGGAGAAGTGTTGCAGTGCCTATTTTACTCCCACTGGGCCAGTGGAGAAGTGTTGCAGTGCCTATTTTACTCCCACTGGGCCAGTGGAGAAGTGTTGCAGTGCCTATTTTACTCCCACTGGGCCAGTGGAGAAGTGTTGCAGTGCCTATTTTACTCCCACTGGGCCAGTGAAGAAGTGTTGCAGTGCCTATTTTACTCCCACTGGGCCAGTGGAGAAGTGTTGCAGTGCCTATTTTACTCCCACTGGGCCAGTGGAGAAGTGTTGCAGTGCCTATTTTACTCCCACTGGGCCAGTGGAGAAGTGTTGCAGTGCCTATTTTACTCCCACTGGGCCAGTGGAGAAGTGTTGCAGTGCCTATTTTACTACCACTAGGCCAGTGGAGAAGTGTTACAGTGCCTATTTTACTCCCACTGGGCCAGTGGAGAAGTGTTACAGTGCCTATTTTACTCCCACTAGGCAGGTGGAGAAGTGTTACAGTGCCTATTTTACTCCCACTGGGCCAGTGGAGAAGTGTTACAGTGCCTATTTTACTCCCACTGGGCCAGTGGAGAAGTGTTGCAGTGCCTATTTTACTACCACTGGGCCAGTGGAGAAGTGTTGCAGTGCCTATTTTACTCCCACTGGGCCAGTGGAGAAGTGTTGCAGTGCCTATTTTACTACCACTAGGCAGGTGGAGAAGTGTTACAGTGCCTATTTTACTCCCACTAGGCAGGTGGAGAAGTGTTGCAGTGCCTATTTTACTCCCACTGGGCCAGTGGAGAAGTGTTGCAGTGCCTATTTTACTCCCACTGGGCCAGTGGAGAAGTGTTACAGTGCCTATTTTACTCCCACTAGGCCAGTGGAGAAGTGTTACAGTGCCTATTTTACTTCCACTGGGCCAGTGGAGAAGTGTATTTAGACCATTGGTTACAATAAAAACCTGTTTGATGCCTTTTTTTAAATGTTATGTAACAAACGGGTGTACATTTTTTTCCAGAATGCAAAGAAAAAGGTATGGAGTCCAGAGAAGGCATTTGTCCCTCAGATACAGAAAGTATTTATACCCATCTACACAAAATACCCCATAATGACAAAGTGAAAACATGTTTTAAGAATTTCTAGCAAATTTTCAGAAAATGAAATTCAGGCCAGTGACACAAAATCTCAATTGAATCCATTTTAAATTCAGGCTGTACCACAACAAAATTACAAATAAAGTCAAAAGTAACAAATAATAACAATCCGATACTTTCTGAAGGTACTTTATTTGTTGTATAAAAGGGGGTTTTGGACAGTGTTTTCTTGACAGGAACGATAGTGAAGTGCTCCATTATCGGTCACACTCGGTAACCAAATACAATAAGGACTTGTCTACTGCTCTCCTAAAAACAGATGGGTAACACCTAAACCTCACACTCCCTGTATCTCCCCTGATCACCTCATCAAACAGGATTTTTTTTATTTTTTTTATTTAACTAGACAAGTCAGTTAAGAACAAATTCTTATTTACAATGACGGCCTAGGAACAGTGGGTTAACTGTCTTGTTCAGGGGGAAGAACGACATATTTTTACTTTGTCAGCTTGATGATTCAACCCAGCAACTTTTTGGTTACTAGCCCAACACTAGGCTACCTGCCAAGTTAGATATAATAGCGCCTTCGACAGACAGACAGACAGACAGACAGACAGACAGACAGACAGACAAAGACTTGACGGCTAATCGAGCTAAACATTAGCTCACACAGCCTCATGTCATGTGGAAGTGTGTGACAGAGGCCACAGTGAGAAATCTGACACAGAAACACTGTGGATGTCACGTGTCCTGAGCAGCAGATCCTGTGTTTCAACAGGCTTTAGGACAGGCTTTGTGTTGACAATATTATCAGATCATTCCAAATAAAAAACAGCTGTCTCCGCTGTCTCTTTTAGATAAAAGACACTCTTATCTCTCTCTGTCACACACACACACACACACACACACACACACACACACACACACACACACACACACACACACACACACACACACACACACACACACACACACACACACACACACACACACACACACACACACACACACACACACACACACACACACAAATCCAGTCAGAGGGGGTAATCGTCACGTTACTGGCAGTATCTGCAGCTAGTGAGTCACAGTTCTATTTTTAGCTCCGCTTATAAACAGCCGGCACACAGATCTACCCAGACTCAGAAGTAGCTCTCACACGCTGAACACTACACATCCTGCGTATCTCTTTGTCTGTCGAACTCTCGCTCTCCCAAACTACCCGCCACGACTGATAATCAGTCAGCCACACCTCACCTTAGCAAACAGACCCCATGCGTGGCCTAATACTTACACCACAGATAAGGGTACGAGATATGGGGTCCCCCTCCCAAAAGGTTTTACTCATTAACAGAGGAATGTTTTAAAGAGTTGAACTGAGTTATTTTTCAAGTGGACACTAGTACCTACCCACCGCCCCATTGTGTAAATTTGCTTCTATGAAACTATGCAAATGATTCCCTCGCTCTCTCCCTCCCCATAGAGGTGACTACACTGTAACGGTTGAAGTGTGATAGTGTGATAGCAGAGACAGTGTAGTGTGATAGCAGAGACAGTGTAGTGTGAGAGCAGAGACAGTGTAGTGTGATAGCAGAGACAGTGTAGTGTGATAGTAGAGACAGTGTAGTGTGATAGCAGAGACAGTGTAGTGTGATAGCAGAGACAGTGTAGTGTGATAGTAGAGAAAGTGTAGTGTGATAGTAGAGACAGTGTAGTGTGATAGCAGAGACAGTGTAGTGTGATAGCAGAGACAGTGTAGTGTGATAGCAGAGACAGTGTAGTGTGATAGTAGAGAAAGTGTAGTGTGATAGCAGAGACAGTGTAGTGTGATAGCAGAGACAGTGTAGTGTGATAGTAGAGAAAGTGTAGTGTGATAGCAGAGACAGTGTAGTGTGATAGCAGAGACAGTGTAGTGTGATAGCAGAGAGAGTGTAGTGTGATAGTAGAGACAGTGTAGTGTGAGAGCAGAGACAGTGTAGTGTGATAGCAGAGACAGTGTAGTGTGATAGCAGAGACAGTGTAGTGTGATAGTAGAGACAGTGTAGTGTGATAGCAGAGACAGTGTAGTGTGATAGCAGAGACAGTGTAGTGTGATAGCAGAGACAGTGTAGTGTGATAGCAGAGACAGTGTAGTGTGATAGTAGAGACAGTGTAGTGTGATAGTAGAGACAGTGTAGTGTGATCGTAGAGACAGTGTAGTGTGATCGTAGAGACAGTGTAGTGTGATAGTAGAGACAGTGTAGTGTGATAGCAGAGACAGTGTAGTGTGATAGTAGAGACAGTGTAGTGTGATAGCAGAGACAGTGTAGTGTGATAGCAGAGACAGTGTAGTGTGATAGCAGAGACAGTGTAGTGTGATAGCAGAGACAGTGTAGTGTGATAGCAGAGACAGTGTAGTGTGATAGCAGAGACAGTGTAGTGTGATAGCAGAGACAGTGTAGTGTGATAGCAGAGACAGTGTAGTGTGATAGTAGAGACAGTGTAGTGTGATAGTAGAGACAGTGTAGTGTGATAGTAGAGACAGTGTAGTGTGATCGTAGAGACAGTGTAGTGTGATAGTAGAGACAGTGTAGTGTGATAGTAGAGAGAGTGTAGTGTGATAGCAGAGACAGTGTAGTGTGATAGTAGAGACAGTGTAGTGTGATAGTAGAGACAGTGTAGTGTGATAGCAGAGACAGTGTAGTGTGATAGCAGAGACAGTGTAGTGTGATAGTAGAGACAGTGTAGTGTGATAGTAGAGACAGTGTAGTGTGATAGTAGAGACAGTGTAGTGTGATAGTAGAGACAGTGTAGTGTGATAGCAGAGACAGTGTAGTGTGATAGCAGAGACAGTGTAGTGTGATAGTAGAGACAGTGTAGTGTGATAGCAGAGACAGTGTAGTGTGATAGCAGAGACAGTGTAGTGTGAGGTTCTTAACTGACAGTTGTTCTTAACTGACTTGCCTAGAAAATGTGCATATAGATCAACGGAGTGAAGCTTGTAGTAAACCTTACAATAGTGGACATCTTGTGGTAACATGATATCATCGCCGGTCCCACCCCATTCACAAGGTGCAAAGTTATTTATTTTTGTATTTTAATTTTGTAAAAACAAAGAAGAGTCGCCTTCCCTTGCTAGTAGTAGCTAGCTGGCAGCCTGGCTAAAAACATAGCAAGTTAGCTAGCCTTTTTAGTTTACCACATCTCCATTTTATTTATTTAACCTTTATTTAACTAGGCAAGTCAGTTTAAGAACAAATTCTTATTTACAATGACGGCCTACACCTGCGAAACCCGGACGACGCTGGGCCAATTGTACGTCGCTCCTATGGGACTCCCCAATCACGGACGGTTGTGATACATGATTCCATGTGAAATAATCAGATTGATAATAAAAAATAGTTGCCGGTGTAACCTAAAACATTATCCCAGTTGGATATGCTGCTTGTGTATTCATTCCCATATCAGCTAAAAATAGAACGTCATCATGTTTTGGTCACAGAGGGGAAGAAAAGTGCATGGCTAGCTAGTCGGTTACAGCAGGTTCTACCATTTCTGTAACTAAAGCCAGACGGATTTATCAGTTGACCGATATTATCAGGCGATATTAGCCTTTTACCGATGTATTTGTATCAGTATTTAATCCATTGAAAAGGACT
Source organism: Salvelinus alpinus (assembly GCF_045679555.1). Lineage (NCBI taxonomy): Eukaryota > Metazoa > Chordata > Actinopteri > Salmoniformes > Salmonidae > Salvelinus > Salvelinus alpinus. Next base: position 9,603,160 of record NC_092112.1, on the reverse strand, counting down.
GATATAAAAATGCGGAGAAAACATTCTGCATAAAAAACTGTTCATAGAATGCCGTTGCCTTGCATTTCATAATTTGTCCTTTTCACGGCTATAAGTCTATCTTGCCTTGGCGCGCTACACTAAGACTGGACATTACCACCAGGCCGACGCAACTACACCAGTCAGAGAGGAGAGTGAACTACTGTGGCCTGACGCCGGCCCTGCTGATGGTTACACAACTCGTTAAATGGCCCGCAATTTTGGGGGTAACGGCCTGGTATTCAGGGCTCTATTGTCCCTCGAATCACTCTGACATCAATGCAAATGCAATCGGGAAAAATCACATCAAATACTTCATGAGTGAGGAAGAAGCAGAAAAGCCAATTGTTTTGCTATTTTATTACCCGGAGCTACAGAGAAAGGGAGAGAGAGGCATAGAGCGAGTGGGGAGCGGCCGACTGTGTAAATGTGTGGGAGTGGGAGCGCTGGAGCAGACACAGACTGGGAGAGAGAGAAAGCAACAACTATATATTGACTCACCCAAGTAGAGTTCTTCTTACCAGTTATTTTTCATCCTATCTAATTAAAAAAGTACCCGTCTTGACTGCATCAACCCCGAGAGAAGAATGCTAGATAAGATAGCTAGCTAGCTAGGCTAATTCAGGCTACATGACAAAATCTTCTCTCCCGTCCGACAAAAAACCACAATTCAAATGTTTGAGATATGACCGCATCGGTCCATGAAACCCAAACCGATCCAAATGTACACTGAACAACAATATAAAAACGCAACATGCAACAATTTCAAAGAATTTTACTGAGTTACAGTTCATTAGGAAATCAGTCAATTGAAATAAATTCATTAAGCCTTAATCTATGGATTTCACATGAATGGGAGTACAGATATGCATCTGTTGGTCACAGATACCTTTAAAAAAAAAGTAGGGGCATGGATCAGAAAAGCAGTTAGTATCTGGTGTGACCACCATTTGCCTCACACAGCGCGACATCTCCTCCGCATAGAGTTGATCAGAGGGTGTTGATTGGGAACTGGAACACACGGTTGTACACGCCGATCCAGAGCATCCCAAACATGCTCAATGGGTGACATTGGTGGAGATGGTGGTGGATGAATGGCACGACAATGGGCCTCAGGATCTCATCACGGTATCTTCGTGCATTCAAATTGCCATCGATAAAATGCAACTGTGTTCGTTGACCGTAGCTTATGCCTGCCCATACCATAACCGGACCCCACAACGTTGACATCAGCAAACCGCTCGCCCACACAACGTAATACACGCTTTCTGCCCGGTACAGTTGAAACTGGGATTCATTAATGAAGAGCACACTTCTCCAGCGTGCCAGTGGCCAAGACCCTGGTGAGGATGACGAGCACGCAGATGAGCTTCCCTGAGACGGTTTCTGACAGTTTGTACAGAACTTCTTCGGTTGTGCAAACCCACAGTTTCATCAGCTGTCCAGATGGCTGGTCTCAGACGATTCCGCAGGTGAAGAAGCCGGATGTGGAGGTCCTGTGCTGGTGTGGTTACACGTGGTCTGAGGTTGTGAAGCAGGTTGGACGTACTGCCAAATACTCCAAAACGATTTTGGAGGTGGCTTATGGGTAGAGAAATTAACATTCATTTTTCTGGCAAAAGGTCTGGTGGACATTCCTGCAGTCAGCATTCAAATTGCACACTCCCTCAAAACTTGAGACATCTGTGACATTGTGTTGTGTGACAAAACTGTACATTACAGCGTGGCCGTATATTGTCACCAGCACAAGGTTCACTTGTGTAATGATCATGCTGTTTAATCACCTTCTTTATATGCCACACCTGTCAGGTGAATGGATTATCTTGGCAAAGGAGAAATGCTCACTAATAGGGATGTAAACAAATTTGTGCACACAATTTGAGAGAAATAAACTATATTTTTTTGCGTATGGAAACTTTCTAGGATCTTTTATTTCAGCTCATTAAACATGGGACCCATCACATGTCGCGTTTATATGTTTTGTTCAGTGTAGCATGTGGCATCAGTTCAAATCAGATTTACTCAAATGTTTTGCTTGCATTACATTCTTTCTACGTTCCAAAAAATACCTCATATTTTGTGCCAACTGACGCGTCCACTACTTCGGTGGTTGATGCCTAGTCTCCCTTATGGCTCGGATCAGGTGCCTACATATAGTACATACACCATAGACATACATCCGTCAAAAAAGCACACAAACACACGTTATTGTTGTGTTCATCAATGATTGGCTAGTATAGCCTCCATGATTCATATCATCGATTGGACAATCTATTTTGTTTATATGTTTTTTTATGGTAAATGACTCAGTGACATGGTAGTTCCATTTCCGTTGTATTTTTGAGATAAACGTCAGCTTCAACTGAGACCAAGTGTTTATTATTATTATTTTTTTTTTTTACACAACAGTCAGCTCAGACAGATCCAGCTCAGAGAGGCCCAGCTCAGACAGAACCAGCTCAGACAGATCCAGCTCAGAGAGGCCCAGCTCAGACAGAACCAGCTCAGACAGAACCAGCTCAGAGAGGCCCAGCTCAGACAGAACCAGCTCAGAGAGGCCCAGCTCAGACAGAACCAGCTCAGAGAGGCCCAGCTCAGACAGAACCAGCTCAGAGAGGCCCAGCTCAGACAGAACCAGCTCAGAGGCCCAGCTCAGACAGAACCAGCTCAGACAGATCCAGCTCAGACAGAACCAGCTCAGACAGAACCAGCTCAGTGAGGCCCAGCTCAGAGAGGCCCAGCTCAGAGAGGCCCAGCTGAGAGAGGCCCAGCTGAGAGAGGCCCAGCTCAGAGAGGCCCAGCTCAGAGAGGCCCAGCTCAGAGAGGCCCAGCTCAGAGAGGCCCAGCTCAGAGAGGCCCAGCTCAGACAGGCCCAGCTCAGAGAGGCCCAGCTCAGAGAGGCCCAGCTCAGACAGGCCCAGCTCAGAGAGGCCCAGCTCAGACAGGCCCAGCTCAGAGAGGCCCAGCTCAGACAGATGTTAATGTAGAATGGAAAATGAATGTGTTTATGCAACAAATGTTAAGTGCATCGAACTGAATCGATTCATTCTCTAATCAAACCGAATCGCACCTAATCGTTTCAAACTAAAACGTGTTGTTCCTGCATCATATCGGAGCCCATGTATCTAGATATGTAATGAATCGTCTTGATAGGGAAAGATGCACATCCCTAGTTGTTGAAATTGTTAACAATCTAAGCCGTTATGGGGAGGGGGGGGGGGGTTGTTTTGAGATGGTCATACAATGGATAATTTAGCTATTTCACGACCCCTTTAGGTATAAAAAAAATATATATGTATTTGATAAAATATTGAATTTGGCCTTTACCACTATAGCCCATAGAAACACATTGAATAACACATTCATAAATAGCAAAAAGACAGTCAAAAAATGAATCATAAGGAATAAGGTTTTGAAGTGTCTGTCCTAAATCTAGGAGATATAAAAACAAAATTGGGGGGAGGACATACCTAACCCCTTTTTTGGGGTAGGTGCAAAACTACCTCTATACTTCCATACATTTTTTAAACTGGTCCAAGTTACTTTCAGAGTCCCGGTTACCTTCAGAGGAGTCCCATGACATTTGTGGGGGTGGTAGAGCAAAACAGAGAACGCCATCGTGTTTGTGAGAGACTCCCCTTCCCATAAAAGTTTGGAAAGAGTAGTCGTTCCTAATGTTCATTGTACTTTAGAAGTGTAAATAATCTCATTTTTCAGTGTAAATAATAATACTTTATGAATTCTGTGACCAGACTCCATCCTCTAGCATATCTACTTGGTAATTTGTGGTGTTGGGATGGGGGGGAAATGGTTCTATTGAACGGTTCTATTGAATGGTTCTATTGAACGGTTCTATTGAACGGTTCTATTGAATGGTTCTAGCCCAGAATGTGGTTGAATCAGTGACAAAGCTCTATTTTTAGCAGGCTTATTTGTGGCCACCCTAGTTGGCAAAATGTCGGGGCTTTTCTTTTCACAGTGAATTATTTTATTTAACCTTTATTTAACTAGGCAAATAAGTTAAAGAACAAATTCTTATTTACAATGACGGCCTAGAAGAGCCACAAGCCAGAGCAGTCCCAACCAAACACACAGACACACAGTTAGTTAACCTTTGACCCTTACCAGTTGAACATGGTCCTGGTGGAACTGGTCTCCGATCTCCCGGAGCTTACGTCCGACCCTGACCTCCGTGCTATCCTCGGTGCTATCCTCCACCCGCTCTTCATCTAGTCTCTCCTCCAATCTCCTCCTCTCCTCCTCATCATCATCGTCCTCTCTCCTACCCTCCACCTCGTCGTTCTGCCTCTCTCCCTGATCGTCCACAGGCTCAAACCGAGCTGGGTAGTGCAAACAGAATCCAGCGTTGCCTGTGGGAAGAAAAACGTATAAAGTTCAGTTGTTTTATAATGGCATGGGCTGGATTTAGCCTCTGATTCACCATCGGTTAGTGAGATATTCGGTTGACCCAAGCATAATAAACCAAAGAGTTTTGCAATTGGGTATAATAATGATTTTGGGGAGAAGGGTGTAGGGATTAGGGAGACAACAGATCTCATCCCCCTTTTGACTTTTTGAAGTGCACAGATTAGTTTGGGGCTTGAGTTAGAAATGGCCCTTGACTCTGGTCTCATGACAAGCGGCTAATCTAGATTTACTGGTGGTTTTGTTTAGGTGCCAGAAAACAGAAAACACAATGCTCCTTTTGTCTGTCACCAAACACCGGCTGGCTGGCTAGGTGACTCAAGGTGTTTACTTTAGCATGCTGCCGCTGTGTCGCTGCCAGTAACACTAAAACTGGTTCTAGTTTCTTACAGTCAAATTATAGAGTACTAAAACATGAGAAACTCCCTCTATAGGAGCGTGTCTGTAACCGGTAGAAACTCCCTCTATAGGAGCGTGTCTGTAACCGGTAGAAACTCCCTCTATAGGAGCGTGTCTGTAACCGGTAGAAACTCCCTCTATAGGAGCGTGTCTGTAACCGGTAGAAACTCCCTCTATAGGAGCGTGTCTGTAACCGGTAGAAACTCCCTCTATAGGAGCGTGTCTGTAACCGGTAGAAACTCCCTCTATAGGAGCGTGTCTGTAACCGGTAGAAACTCCCTCTATACGAGCGTGTCGGTAACCGGTAGAAACTCCCTCTATAGGAGCGTGTCTGTAACCGGTAGAAACTCCCTCTATAGGAGCGTGTCTGTAACCGGTAGAAACTCCCTCTATAGGAGCGTGTCTGTAACCGGTAGAAACTCCCTCTATAGGAGCGTGTCTGTAACCGGTAGAAACTCCCTCTATAGGAGCGTGTCTGTAACCGGTAGAAACTAAAACATATTAAAGTTAAACCAACAACAACCTTAATGACCCCGCCCAGCCGGGGGTGGTTTAGTCACCGACCATGGCACGCTTTACCTGCCATCATCAATGTCAAAGCCATTAAGAAAACAATTATCTTTGTGTAATAAAAATAGATCTGTATGTTCCTTAGTCCACAGATAGGGATGGACAGGAACATAAAGAGATGGAGAAAGCTGGAGATAGTTGTCATAGCCCAAAACTGGATGTCGGTGACAGGGGTAAAGGTCACACACTAAAAAATAAATAATATTTTTTTTTAAGTGTCTAGTGTCTACGACAAGTCAGGGGTCATAATACCTGCAGCCTGAACTTTGACCCAGACGTTGAGAACTCTCATTGGTCTGATAAACAGGCGGAAAAGTCAGACTGTGTTACTCAACGGTTTTACGCTGTTAGAGTGATGTCACACGGATGACATTACATCACAGCACACAACCTTCTATTCAAATGTGCGTGCGTGCGTGCGTGTGTACGTGTGTGTGCGTGCGTGTGTGTGTGTGTGTGCGTGTGTGTGTGTGTGTGTGTGTGTGTGCGTGTGTGCGTGCGTGTGTGCGTGCGTGTGTGTGTGTGCGTGCGTGTGTGTGTGTGTGTATTTTCCAGCCTCTGTCTGTTTTTTCTCCTGAATGATATACTGTAAGAATGTGTATGAAACATGTAAAAAGCCATGAGATGACAACCTCTACTGTGACAGTGTAGAACAGCTGGATGTTACTTTAAAAACTGTCCCGATGCCTTGGTCTAGTGGAAAACCCCTGAGTCACAATACACTACACCAACACTATAACTGTCCTCTGGTCAGATCTAACCACATTACACCACCACTATAACTGTCCTCTGGTCAGATCTAACCACATTACACCAACACTACAACTGTCCTCTGGTCAGATCTAACCACACTACACCAACACTATAACTGTCCTCTGGTCAGATCTAACCACATTACACCATCACTATAACTGTCCTCTGGTCAGATCTAACCACATTACACCATCACTATAACTGTCCTCTGGTCAGATCTAACCACACTACACTACACTACAACTGTCCTCTGGTCAGATCTAACCACACTACACTACACTACAACTGTCCTCTGGTCAGACCTGAGTCAAATACACGTCAAACGCTGTGTTTGATTCATGCATTTGAAATACACAGGGATGCTGGCCCATTTTGACTCCACTGTTTCCCACAGTTGTGTTAAGTTGGCTGGATGTCCTTTGGGTGGTGGTCCATTCTTGATACACACAGGAAACTGTTGAGCTTGGAAAAACCCAGCAGCGTTGCAGTTCTTGACACAAACCGGTACGCCTGACACCTACTACCATACCCCGTTCAAAGGCACTTCAATATTTTGTCTTGCCCATTCACCCTCTGAATGGCACACATACACAATCCATGTCTTAACTGTCTCAAGGCTTAAAAATCATTCTTTAACCCTGTCTCCTCCCCTTCATCAACACAGATTGAAGTGGATTCAACAAGTGGTTTCAATAAGAGATCATATCTTTCCCCTGGATTCACCTGGTCAGTCTGTGTCATGGAAAGAGCAGGTGTTCCTAATGTTTTGTCCACTCAGTGTAGGTTTGATGATACGTGTTATGTGTGGTAGTGGTTTTTACCATGGAGCAACATTCTGGCCTGGTGATTGTCCTGCACCCCACAGGGCAAAGTGTTGTTGTTGTGGCCTTGTGGAACCATGATGTTGTGTCCTTCTGATCGTGGGACAATGGCATTGGGTCCGGTCGACATCTGTGATGACCTGTCCTGGGTGTCCCCTCTGTCCCTGGTGTCTCTGGACCCTCTGCTGTCCCTGGTGTGGAACTTGATGTCCCTGAAGCGGATGCCCCAGCACTGTGAGGCAGAATGCTGAAGAGACATGTCCTCCTCCTCATCATCCATTGGGAGCCTCAGCGGTAGTCTCCCTACAGGAGAGAGGAGCACTTTAGGACAGGGTGTGAGTGATATAAAGGTCCTCCTCCTCATTAATCAGGAGCCTCAGCACTAGTCTCCCTACAAGAGAGAGACATGGGGGGGAAGTTTAGTGTCTGTGACAGAGACATGGGGGGAAACTTTAGTGTCTGTGACAGAGACATGGGGGGAAACTTTAGTGTCTGTGACAGAGACATGGGGGGAACTTTAGTGTCTGTGACAGAGACATGGGGGGAACTTTAGTGTCTGTGACAGAGACATGGGGGGGAACTTTAGTGTCTGTGACAGAGACATGGGGGGGAACTTTAGTGTCTGTGACAGAGACATGGGGGGAACTTTAGTGTCTGTGACAGAGACATGGGGGGAACTTTAGTGTCTGTGACAGAGACATGGGGGGAACTTTAGTGTCTGACAGAGACATGGGGGGGAACTTTAGTATCTGTGACAGAGACATGGGGGGAACTTTAGTGTCTGTGACAGAGACATGGTGGGAACTTTAGTGTCTGTGACAGAGACATGGGCGGGAACTTTAGTGTCTGTGACAGAGACATGGGGGGAACTTTAGTGTCTGTGACAGAGACATGGGGGGAACTTTAGTGTCTGTGACAGAGACATGGGGGGGAACTTTAGTGTCTGTGACAGAGACATGGGGGGAACTTTAGTGTCTGTGACAGAGACATGGGAGGAACTTTAGTGTCTGTGACAGAGACATGGGGGGGAACTTTAGTGTCTGTGACAGAGACATGGGGGGGAACTTTAGTGTCTGTGACAGAGACATGGGGGGGAACTTTAGTGTCTGTGACAGAGACATGGGGGGGAACTTTAGTGTCTGTGACAGAGACATGGGGGGGAACTTTAGTGTCTGTGACAGAGACATGGGGGGAACTTTAGTGTCTGTGACAGAGACATGGGGGGGACTTTAGTGTCTGTGACAGAGACATGGGGGGGAACTTTAGTGTCTGTGACAGAGACATGGGGGGAACTTTAGTGTCTGTGACAGAGACATGGGGGGGAACTTTAGTGTCTGTGACAGAGACATGGGGGGGAACTTTAGTGTCTGTGACAGAGACATGGGGGGGAACTTTAGTGTCTGTGACAGAGACATGGGGGGAACATGGTGTTACTGTAAATCACGTGGAACATAACTTTGGCGACCTTTTGCTCAATAGCAATCAAAGCATTAGTTCTAAAAGAGCTGCTGAACTTGAGGAAGTGGACTTGATGGAATTATTCATCATTAGACATTCATAACAGGTGCAAAAACACATGGTGATGTGTGGTAATACCACACCACAATCACTTTAAAAACACCACCATTTCTCAAAGCCAGTTTAAAATGAAGCCTGATTCCTGGAGTTTGTGAGCCTTCCCAGTGTATGGGGACCTAGCATAAGCCTGGAAAGGCTGCTCTCAATATGCCATCGCTCATTACATACATTACACACACACACACACACACACACACACACACACACACACACACACACACACACACACACACACACACACACACACACACACACACACACACACACACACACACACACACACACACACACACACACACACACACACACACACACACACACACACACCGTGTGAATTGAGCAGAGCTGTTTCTGATAAAAGTGTGAGCCAACAATAGAGTGCCAACAGATCTGGCCCACTTAACGCTACCTAACGCTCCCTTTCCCAGGGTGAAACCAGAGTTCCTGCTGAAACTCCAAAGCGTCCGCCACACGAAAGCCACGAGCTTCCTGGAGCGGAAAGAAAAACAAAACAAGTTTCACTGCACACTCCCTCCCTTTCTCTCCCCCCCTCCCTCCCTCTCCCCCTCTCTCCCTCCCTCCCTCCCCCTCTCCCCCCCTCCCTCTCTCTCCCCCCCTCCCTTTCTCTCCCCCCCTCCCTCCCTCCCTCTCCCCCCCCCTTTCTCTCCCCCCCTCCCTCCCTCTCCCCCCCTCTCTCTCCCCCCCTCCCTCTCTCTCCCTCCCTCTCCCTCTCTCTCCCTCCCTCTCCCTCTCTCTCCCCCCTCCCTCTCTCTCCCCCCACTCCCTCGCTCTTTCCCTCCCTCCCTCTCCCCCCCTCCCTCTCTCTCCCCCCCTCCCTCTCTCTCCCTCCCTCTCCCTCTCTCTCCCTCCCTCTCTCTCCCCCCTCCCTCTCTCTCCCCCCACTCCCTCGCTCTTTCCCTCCCTCTCTCTCTCTCTCTCCCCCCACCCCCCTATACGGTAAAAAGTCCCGTAAAATGTAGCTCAGATACATTTGCATCTTTGCTCAAATGCATGTAACGCCTGACAAAATTCCAGAAATGCATGGTTATGACATCTAGTCTACAGGGTGACCAAGGTGGTTCCTAAATCGGCTTCTTAAAATGACTCTTTACATATGGATACATGGAAATCACGTTCTGGTCACCATGACAACACTGACATATGGATACATGGAGATCACCTTCTGGTCACCAAGACAACACTGACATATGGATACATGGAGTTCACGTTCTGGTCACCATGACAACACTGACATATGGATACATGGAGTTCACGTTCTGGTCACCAAGACAACACTGACATATGGATACATGGAGATCACGTTCTGGTCACCAAGACAACACTGACATATGGATACATGGAGATCACGTTCTGGTCACCAAGACAACACTGACATATGGATACATGGAGATCACGTTCTGGTCACCATGACAACACTGACATATGGATACATGGAGATCACGTTCTGGTCACCATGACAACACTGACATATGGATACATGGAGATCGCGTTCTGGTCACCATGACAACAATGAGACAGACAACACTGAGACAGACAACACTGGGACAGACAACAATGAGACAGACAACACCGAGACAGACAACACCGAGACAGACAACACCGAGACAGACAACACCGAGACAGACAACACCGAGACAGACAACACTGAGACAGACAACACTGAGACAGACAACACTGAGACAGACATCAATGAGACAGACAACACCGAGACAGACAACACTGAGACAGTTATATTATTTAAAATTGTGTCTGTGAGTAACATTTTTATTTATTTTTTATTTCACCAAATGTTTTAGATTCTGTCATAAAGATGTTCAACGTCATTATTTTTTTATGTTGTTGGCAAACAAAAATAATTGGCCAAATCATATTGTAGTGAATTTTTTTTTAAATTACAATATGATTTGGCCAATTATTTTTGTTTGCCATACATTTAAATTTAATTTATTTTTAATTTTTATGCATGTTGGTATATATTTTACAAGACATTTCCAAACACATTATGATGATGAGTGGTCACCCTGTGCAGTGTTTCAGCTGGATACCTTGCTTTGGCAGGGTGGTGGCGCAGAGTTACCGTAATGCGTACTTATGCAAATGATACCCGATGAAGCACTACTAGGCACTTTCCTATGGTATGCTACAGCAAGTGTAACTTCAGATACTATGAACATGATACAACTAGTAAGTAAACCACGCTGACAGTGAGCAGAAGGCTGGCACAGGGTTACACACACACACACACACACACACACACGCACACACACACACACGCACGCACGCACGCACGCACGCACGCGACAGGCATGCCAACTTCTACTGCACGGTCACAGGGGCTGAGACTGCAGAGGAGAGTAGTTCCCTCTGCTGTTCAATCTGTGCACTGGGCCCTCTTCCACATCTCTCTCCCTTTCTCGCTCTCTCTGTCTTCCACATCTCTCTCCCTTTCTCGCTCTCTCTGTCTTCCACATCTCTCTCCCTTTCTCACTCTCTCTGTCTTCCACATCTCTCTCTCTTTCTCACTCTCTCTGTCTTCCACATCTCTCTCTCTTTCTCGCTCTCTCTGTCTTCCACATCTCTCTCCCTTTCTCGCTCTCTCTGTCTTCCACATCTCTCTCTCTTTCTCGCTCTCTCTGTCTTCCACATCTCTCTCCCTTTCTCGCTCTCTCTGTCTTCCACATCTCTCTCTCTCTCTCTTTCTCTGTCTTCCACATCTCTCTCTCTTTCTCGCTCTCTCTGTCTTCCACATCTCTCTCTCTCTCTCTTTCTCTGTCTTCCACATCTCTCTCTTTCTCGCTCTCTCTGTCTTCCACATCTCTCTCCCTTTCTCGCTCTCTCTGTCTTCCACATCTCTCTCTCTCTCTCTTTCTCTGTCTTCCACATCTCTCTCCCTTTCTCCCTCTCTCTGTCTTACACATCTCTCTCCCTTTCTCACTCTCTCTGTCTTCCACATCTCTCTCCCTTTCTCACTCTCTCTGTCTTCCACATTTCTCTCTCTCTTCCACCTCTTTATTGCCAGAAGGTAAAGTCATAAGGTGGGCTGTATACCCAGGCACCTGCTGTTGTGACAGGCTATGGGAGAATGCGGTAAAAGAGCATCATTGGCACAGCCTGTCTAAATGTGTGTATTTTCTAATTACCATGAAATTGGTTTGAAAAAAAATTATAATTCCTAATCATGTCTAATTATTGGATATGAAATAGGTTACAATCTAAAAAAAAAAGGCTTTTAAAAACGTTTTTCTTCATAATTCAAAGTCATCCTAGAAATCGGGGTGAATTTGGGGGCATGTGGTGCTAGTCTGGGGAACCACATTAGCCTACATTCATCTGTTGAGGCAACCTGGACCCAGGGGTAGACGTAAGATAGTAAACGTATATCCGGGACACTCAAATTAGTATATGTTACATTTCGTATAGTATGTATTCATTTGTGGATGTCCATTACCCATTAAGTATTACATGTTACGAATTACAATTTGTTATGATATGTTACTAATGGAAAATCGTACAATATGAATTTGGAAACGTACGATATGCTACAAATTCCAATTTGTTGTGGCTAATGTTAGCTAGGTGGCTAAAGCTAACATTAGCTAACATGCTAAATAGTTGCTAAGTAGCTAAAAAAGTAGTAAGTAGTTTCAAAGTTGCTAATTATATATATTTTTTAAATGTTGAACGTGATAAAATTTGAACACACAAACTTTGGCTTGCTAGACATAAGCGTTACATGCTTACACATCCACCCCAACAAACTACACTACTTGTGTTTTTGCTTATTTGGATAGGGATAAGTACAAACACATTGACACATTGAACAAACAATGGTTGATGCATTGCACTATAGTGTTTCTAGCTCACGCCCCCCCCCAAAAAAATTAAAATCAACACTCGTCCTTAGATGGACTTTAATGAAAACAGGGAAAAATAAAAATAAATGACATAATCAAACAATTATAATAAAATAACATAAGATAACACACCGTAGTTCATACATGATTGTACTGTTGGAGCTGTAGCAACCAGTTTTGTGCGTTTCTTTCGAATGTACTAAACATGTTACAACAGATTATGTTCTTCTGATAAGAGTGTTCTCCTCTGAAGGTATAGGACTGGCCTATAGCGGTTTTATATAGAGGGACCCTGCAGTCCGTTGCAGCTTCTGGTCAGGGATTCAGGGGAAGACCATCGAGACACTTAAAGACAGGCTTCACGTTTGCAAATCTGATGAAGTGTTCAAAGCTTTGTACATTGTACTTTTTTCATGATGTGACAGCGATGTGCTACGGGTCCAGTATTTTCAGCGCACTATATCATACTAATTTGAGTGTCCCGGATTTATATTTACTATATTATGTACATTTACGTAATTTAGTTGACGCTCTTATCCATAGTGACTTACAGGAGCAATTTAGGTTAAGTGACTTGCTCAAGGGCACATCAACAGATCCCCCCCCCTCCCCCCACCAAGCTCTTAACCGCGATGCTACCTGCCGCCCAACATGTCTAGTCTATGAGACCATGCTGGTTGAGGTTCGCGTGGCAGACAGGCTGCCATGGGCCATCACTCTGGCAAGTAAACAAACCGTTTATGGTTCTGAGTGCGAAGCAAACTGCAAATATGTTATAACGTGATATTGACGTACGATAAACATAGTGTCGTGATTTAGCTTTGAACATTGTAGCGAAAACAATGAATGACAGTGAATGACTTGCGGCACACTCTTGAAAGTACACACACACACACTGCAATGGTTAATGATGAGGAAAACGTCATTAATTTATCCCGTGCCGCGAAATCATTCCCATCTCAATTTGATATCAGTCGCGCGAGTTGGGACGCCCAACTCCCTTGTTGTCGGGTTTTTATCAATTCCAGACATAAATCCAAAACATTCTTACTAAATGTGAATCACAGCACAAAATGTAATCTAAAATCGTATTTTTCTAAACAACAGTGATGTGTAGAAACAAGCAGAACAACCGATCCGAACTTTCATTCTATTCAGTCACTCAATCAATTCATTATCCGCCAAAATAGGCTAATTTTCATTGATTAAAAAATGCATTAATTAAATCCTTTAATTAAAGGCCCTCCTTGATTGCGCTGCCTGGAGGCTATTTTACTGTAAACAGAAAGCGGTTGACAGACAATCCATCACACACACACACACACACACACACACACACACACACACACACACACACACACACACACACACACACACACACACACACACACACACACACACACAACCCGATGACCGGGCATTTTCACCGCATTTGTTTACAAACTGGGTGTCCCGGCAGCGCACTGACAACTTCAACCAAAATCTACAAATGTAATCTTATAAACAACCCTACAAACTGAATCATATGTAGGACTCACCGCCAAAATGTAAGTTACTTCCGTTGTGATTGGTGGTATCTTGTCAACTTGCCGTTAGTGATTCTCCAGAATTGAACAGAGCTTTGTATCCTTCAACCTCTTGCATTACAGTCTCTCAGATGAATGTTTGCAGTTTCTGTACAAGTGTTTTTTTCTCTCTCTGTCAAGTACCACTGAGAAATCGGTCCGCCCAGACAAGGCGAATAAAATATGTAAATAAAATCTCTTAAAGTGACAGTCCATCAATTTGTTGGTCTGCCTTGCCATCACGCAAAACCCATGTCAATATAAACACTATTTCGTAATTTATTAGGTGTGCTTGTTGAAGACACAAGCACACCTCTAGCTTTCTTACATATTATTAATATTATTTTATTTAACCTTTTTTTTTACAAGGCAAGTCAGTTAAGAACTTAAGAACAAATTCCTATTTACAATGACAGCCTAGGAACAGTGGGGTTAACTGCCTTGTTCAAGGGGCAGAACGACAGATTATTGTGGAGCTTGCAAAACAAAATCTCCCAGTTACAACTTCAACATACTTCTTCTTATTATTATTCTGTAGCACTCAACTCCTATATTGTTTAGGCTGAAATGTTTAAAACTGTTTAATATCTTTTATACTTTTCAAGTTATACATTTAGTTTAGTCCTTTTTTTGGTCAATCTTCATTGATTCATTTCCTCGACATTCTAATGCTCCCCATTGTGACTTCGTCACTTCCAACATTCCATTCACTGTAAATGCAATAACGCAACATGTAACACAAATCAGTGAACTCTGACCCCTTTGCAACAACTTAGACTAAAAAGGTAGAGCAATACGACATCTTCGTTTACTTCTCTGCTATTCAAATGCGGTCACGGAACAACAATATCAGCAACGGATCAAACGATACCGTTGTTTTCGTAACCGCATCAACAACATTTTCTTAAATTTTTTTTTTTTGCAAACAACTGCCGTTTTGAACATTTCCCTAACAAGTTAGACAACTTTTTACATTTAGTCCACTACCACAAAAATATTTTTTGAAGAGCTTTATAAAGCCCCACAACTTGTAAACTTACAATCAAATGATTATTATTATTCCGCCCATTCTAGACCTTAAACGATTTAAGCTATTAACATGAAACCAACTGCCAAATGTCCAGACCGTCCCAACTCAGAATGCTTGAGAAAATATTTTTTATAGCATTTATACTTTTTGAACTATACAAATATTTAAATGAGCCCCCAATGCATTTAAATGGGGGAAAAAAGGCCATAGAGTTGAATGGTATATAAAAAAAAAAAAAATACATCTAGACCTATCTCCTCTTTCACCGTTTAAGTTATCAGCTCCAAACCATTGTTCAGATGTTAAGACTGGCCTAATTTAGATTGGTCGTCAAATTAGTTTTTATATTATGTATACTTTTTGAACTATAACGATTTAAATTTGCATAAATTAAGATGAGTTTAAATCACAGGAATATAGGGGTAGTTTTTCAAAATGCCAATTAAGCTACAACACCAACTTGAAAACATTCAGGCTATCCCAACTTCAAATTCAAACAAACTTTTATCAACTATAACTTTATAAATGTCCATAAAATAATAATAATACAACGGTAACTCTTGAACCGTTCAAGCAAGAGACAAAAAAACACATTTTCACATGGTTTAGGCAACCTATCTTCAAAATCTTTTGAATATTTATCAACTATAACTATATAAATGTGCCCCTCATTTGCATAAAATAACTCAACAACAATAACTCTTCAGCCTTTCAAGCTTGAGAAACCAAACCAACTTAAACATTTTCAGGCTATCCTAACTTCCAATTCTTAAAAACGTTGATCAACTATAACTATATAAATCTGCATAAACTTGAAAAATTTGAATAAAATAACTTGCCAAAAGTAACTGGCCCTCGCTTCATACTCGTCGCCAAACCCACTGGTTCCAGGTCATCTACAAGACCCTGCTAGGTAAAGTCCCCCCTTATCTCAGCTCGCTGGTCACCATAGCAACACCTACCTGTAGCACGCGCTCCAGCAGGTTTATCTCTCTGGTCACCCCCAAAACCAATTCTTCCTTTGGCCGCCTCTCCTTCCAGTTCTCTGCTGCCAATGACTGGAACGAACTACAAAAATCTCTGAAACTGGAAACACTTATCTCCCTCACTAGCTTTAAGCACCAGCTGTCAGAGCAGCTCATAGATTACTGCACCTGTACATAGCCCATCTATAATTTAGCCCAAACAACTACCTCTTTACCTACTGTATTTATTTATTTATTTTGCTCCTTTGCACCCCATTATTTCTGTCTCTACTTTGCGCTTTCTTCTACTGCAAACCAACCATTCCAGTGTTTTAAGTTTTATTTTACTTGCTGTGTTGTATTTACTTCGCCACCATGGCCTTTTTATATTTTTATTTATTTATACATATATTTGTTTGCCTTCACCTCCCTTATCTCACCTCACTTGCTCACATTGTATATAGACTTATTTATTTTTTTCACTGTATCATTGACTATATGTTTGTTTTACTCCATGTGTAACTATGTGTTGTTGTATGTGTCGAACTGCTTTGCTTTATCTTGGCCAGGTCGCAATTGTAAATGAGAACGTGTTCTCAATTTGCCTACCTGGTTAAATAAAGGTTAAATAAAAAATAAAATAAAAACTCTTGAACCGTTCGAGCTAAAGACACCAAACCAGCTTTTTCATGTTCAGGCTATTTAGTACATTCAAATACGTTTACACACACATTTATAAACTGTGGTATTGACCATAAATTAGCCTAAAACCTCATGGATTCAATTTAAAAAAAAATAAGAAAATAGTGGTAGAAATTTTAAATGCTGCCGTTCTTTAACCATTTCAGCTACGAGCATTAAAACAACATTACGATTTAAAAAAACTTTGAAACAAGCTAGCAAGCACACCTTTACTAGTAACCCTGCTATTGGCCCAATATGAATAATTCACTAGTAACCCTGCTATTGGCCCAATATGAATAATTCACTAGTAACCCTGCTATTGGCCCAATATGAATAATTCACTAGTAACCCTGCTATTGGCCCAATATGAATAATTCACTAGTAACCCTGCTATTGGCCCAATATGAATAATTCACTAGTAACCCTGCTATTGGCCCAATATGAATAATTTACTAGTAACCCTGCTATTGGCCCAATATGAATAATTCACTAGTAACCCTGCTATTGGCCCAATATGAATAATTCACTAGTAACCCTGCTATTGGCCCAATATGAATAATTCACTAGTAACCCTGCTATTGGCCCAATATGAATAATTCACTAGTAACCCTGCTATTGGCCCAATATGAATAATTCACTAGTAACCCTGCTATTGATCTAATATGAACAATTCACCATTACACCTGTCAAAGAGATTTATTTTCAAGGTTTGTTTTGCTGAATCCATATTTTATGCTGCATGTCCCCTTGAAGAGATCATTAATCTTCCTATAACATTAACATGGAGCTGCCAATCAAATGCTTTGTTATGGTCCCAACTCTTGCTTCTCCTATCTAGACAAATGGAGGAGAAAATAGACATGTGACTCTGTTGTCTCTCAGCTGATATAACCGCTACTACGCTGTAACGGCTTTCTTCCAGGGGTGAAGGAGAGGACCAAAGTGCAGCGTGGCTAGTGTTCAACATGTTTAATTAGAGAACAAGTGAAACACTACAAACAACATACAAAATAACAAATGTGAAAAAACCGAGACAGACCTATCTGGTGCAGACAAACACAGAGACAGGAAACAATCACCCACAAAATCCCAACACAAAACAAGCCTCCTATATATGATTCTCAATCAGGGACAACGATTACCAGCTGCCTCTGATTGAGAACCATATTAGGCTGGACACAGAAACAGACAAACTAGACATACAACATAGAATTCCCACCCAGCTCACGTCCTGACCAACACTAAACAAGCAAAACACATAATAACTCTGGTCAGGACGTTACAGTACCCCCCTCCTGAGGTGCGGACTCCGAACGCACCCCTACAACTCAAGAGGAGGGTCTGGGTGGGCATCTGTCCGCGGTGGCGGCTCCGGCGCAGGACGAGGACACCACTCCACCACTGTCTTTGTCCCCCTCCTTAGCGTCCTTTGAGTGGCGACCCTCGCCCACGACCTTGGCCTAAGAATCCTCCCCAAGGCCCCCACATGATTTAGGAGGTAGCTCAGGACAGAGAGGTAGCTCAGGACAGAGAGGTAGCTCAGGATAGAGAGGTAGCTCAGGACAGAGGGGCAGCTCAGGACAGAGGGGCAGCTCAGGACAGAGGGGCAGCTCCGGACTAATGGCAGCTCCGGACTGAGTGGCAGCTCCGGACTGAGTGGCAGCTCCGGACTGAGTGGCAGCTCCGGACTGAGTGGCAGCTCCGGACTGAGTGGCAGCTCATGACTGTAGGGCAGCTCATGACTGTAGGGCAGCTCATGACTGTAGGGCAGCTCATGACTGGAGGGCAGCTCATGACTGGAGGGCAGCTCATGACTGGAGGGCAGCTCATGACTGGAAGGCAGCTCATGACTGGCTGTCGGCTCTGGCAGCTCCTGACTGGCTGGCGGCTCTGGCAGCTCCTGACTGTAGGGCAGCTCATGACTGTAGGGCAGCTCATGACTGTAGGGCAGCTCATGACTGGAGGGCAGCTCATGACTGGAGGGCAGCTCATGACTGGAGGGCAGCTCATGACTGGAAGGCAGCTCATGACTGGCTGGCGGCTCTGGCAGCTCCTGACTGGCTGGCGGCTCTGGCAGCTCCTGACTGGCTGGCGGCTCTGGCAGCTCCTGACTGGCTGGCGGCTCTGGCAGCTCCTGACTGGCTGGCGGCTCTGGCAGCTCCTGACTGGCTGGCGGCTCTGGCAGCTCCTGACTGGCTGGCGGCTCTGGCAGCTCCTGACTGGCTGGCGGTTCTGGCGGCTCCTGACTGACTGACGGCTCTAGCGGCTCCTGACTGACGGACGGCTCTAATGGCTCGGGACAGACGGGCGGCTCTGAAGGCTCGTGGCAGACGGATGGCTCAGACGGCGCTGGGCAGACGGATGGCTCAGACGGCGCTGGGCAGACGGATGGCTCAGACGGCGCTGGGCAGACAGATGGTTCAGACGGCGCTGGGCAGACAGATGGCTCAGACGGCGCTGGGCAGACGAGCAGTGCAGGCAGCTCAGATGGCGCTGGGCAGACGAGCAGTGCAGGCGGCGTTAGGCAGGCAGGCAGTACAGACGGTGCTGGGCAGACGAGCAGTGCAGGCGGCGTTGTGCAGACGGCCGACTCTGACCTGCTGAGGCGCACAGTAGGCCTGGTGCGTGGTGCCGGAACTGGTGGTACCGGACTGGAAACACGCACCTTAAGGCTAGTGCGGGGAGCAGGAACAGGGCACACTGGTTTCTCAAAGCGCACTATAGGCCTGGTGCGTGGTGCCGGAACTGGTGGTACCGGACTGCGGGCACGCACCTCAGGGCGAGTGCGGGGAGAAGGAACAGTGCGTACAGGGCTCTGGAGACGCACAGGAGGCTTGATGCGTGGTGCCGGAACTGGAGGCACTGGGCTGGAGACACGCACCACAGGGAGAGTGCGTGGAGGAGGAACAGGGCTCTGGAGACGCACTGGAAGCCTGGTGCGTGGTGTAGGCACTGGTGGTACTGGGCTGGGGCGGGAAGGTTGCGCCGGATATACCGGACCGTGCAGGCGTACTGGCTCCCTTGAGCACTGAGCCTGCTCAACCTTACCTGGTTGAATGCTCTCCGTAGCCCGTCCAGTGCGGGGAGGTGGAATAACCCGCACTGGGCTGTGTAGGCGAACCGGGGACACCATTCGTAAGGCTGGTGCCATGTACACCGGCCCGAGGAGGCGTACTGGAGGCCAGATATGTTGAGCCGGCTTCATGGCACTTGGCTGAATGCTCATTCTAGCCCGCCCAGTGCGGGGAGGTGGAATAACCCGCACCGGGCTATGCACACGTACAGGAGACACCGTGCGCTCTTCCGCATAACACAGTGTCTGCCCGTACTCCCGCTCTCCACGGTAAGCATGGGAAGTGGGCGCAGGTTTCCTACCTGCCCTCGCCACACTACCCTTTAGCTCCCCCCCCCAAGAAATTTTTGGGTGAGCCTCTCGGGTTTCCAGCCGCTCTGCCTTGCAAGCGCCTCATAATGCCGCCTCTCCGCTTTTGAAGCCTCCAGCTCCGCTTTGGGGCGGCGACACTCCTCTGGCTCTGCCCAGGGTCCTTCTCCGTCTAGAATCTCCTCCCATGTCCATTCCTCCTTGGACCACTGCTGCTGTTGCTGCTGCCCGTTTCCACGCTGCTTGGTCCGGGTTTGGTGGGTGATTCTGTAACGGCTTTCTTCCAGGGGTGAAGGAGAGGACCAAAGTGCAGCGCGGCTAGTGTTCAACATGTTTAATTAGAGAACAAGTGAAACACTACAAACAACATCAAAATAACAAATGTGAAAAAACCAAGACAGACCTATCTGGTGCAGACAAACACAGAGACAGGAAACAATCACCCACAAAATCCCAACACAAAACAAGCCTCCTATATATGATTCTCAATCAGAGACAACGATTACCAGCTGCCTCTGATTGAGAACCATATTAGGCTGGACACAGAAACAGACAAACTAGACACACAACATAGAATTCCCACCCAGCTCACGTCCTGACCAACACTAAACAAGCAAAACACATAATAACTCTGGTCAGGACGTTACATACGCAAAACCCAATGATGTTATGTGATGCGATGTTATGTTATGTGATGTTATATGATGTTATGTTATGTGATGTTATGTTATATGATGTTATATGATGTTATGTGATGTTATATGATGTTATGTTATGTGATGTTATGTTATATGATGTTATATGATGTTATATGATGTTATATGATGTTATGTGATGTTATGTGATGTTATGTGATGTTATATGATGTTATGTGATGTTATATGATGTGATGTGATGTTATATGATGTTATATGATGTTATGTTATGTTATATGATGTTATGTTATGTTATATGATGTTATGTGATGTGATGTGATGTTATATGATGTTATGTGATGTTATATGATGTTATATGATGTTATATGATGTTATGTGATGTTATGTGATGTTATGTGATGTTATATGATGTTATGTGATGTTATATGATGTTATATGATGTTATGTTATGTTATATGATGTTATGTTATGTTATATGATGTTATGTGATGTGATGTGATGTTATATGATGTTATGTGATGTTATATGATGTTATATGATGTTATGTGATGTTATGTGATGTTATGTGATGTTATATGATGTTATGTGATGTGATGTGATGTTATATGATGTTATGTGATGTTATATGATGTTATGTTATGTTATGTGGTGTTATGTGATGTTATGTGATGTGATGTTATGTGATGTGATGTTATGTGATGTTATGTGATGTTATGTGATGTTATGTTATGTGATGTTATGTGATGTTATGTGATGTTATATGATGTTATGTTATGTTATATGATGTTATGTGATGTTATGTGATGTTATGTGATGTTGTGATGTTATATGATGTTATGTTATGTTTTATGATGTTATATGATGTTATGTGATGTTGTGATGTTATGTTATGTTATGTGGTGTTATGTGATGTGATGTGATGTGATGTTATGTGATGTTATGTGATGTTATGTGATGTTATGTGATGTTATGTGATGTTATGTGATGTTATGTGATGTGATGTGATGTTATGTTATGTTATGTGATGTTATGTGATGTTATGTGATGTTATATGATGTTATGTTATGTTATATGATGTTATGTGATGTTATATGATGTTATGTGATGTTATGTGATGTTATATGATGTTATATGATGTTATGTGATGTTATGTGATGTTATATGATGTTAAGTGATGTGATGTGATGTTATATGATGTTATGTGATGTTATATGATGTTATGTTATGTTATGTGATGTTATATGATGTTATGTTATGTTATATGATGTTATGTGATGTTATGTGATGTTATGTAATGTTATGTGATGTTATGTTATGTGATGTTATATGATGTTATGTGATGTTGTGATGTTATATGATGTTATGTTATGTTATGTTATGTGATGTTATGTGATGTGATGTTATGTGATGTGATGTTATGTGATGTTATGTGATGTTATGTGATGTTATGTTATGTGATGTTATGTGATGTTATATGATGTTATGTTATGTTATATGATGTTATGTGATGTTATATGATGTGATGTTATGTGATGTGATGTTATGTGATGTTATATGATGTTATGTTATGTTATATGATGTTATGTGATGTTATATGATGTGATGTTATGTGATGTGATGTTATGTGATGTTATATGATGTTATGTTATATGATGTGATGTTATGTGATGTTGTGATGTTATATGATGTTATGTTATGTTTTATGATGTTATATGATGTTATGTGATGTGATGTTATGTGATGTGATGTTATGTGATGTTATGTGATGTTATGTGATGTTATGTGATGTTATGTTATATGATGTTATGTTATGTGATGTTATGTTATGTGATGTGATGTTATATGATGTTATGTGATGTTATGTGATGTTATGTTATGTTATGTGATGTTATGTGATGTTATATGATGTGATGTTATGTGATGTTATGTGATGTTATGTGATGTTATGTGATGTGATGTGATGTTATGTTATGTTATGTGATGTTATGTGATGTTATATGATGTGATGTTATGTTATGTTATGTGATGTTATGTTATGTGATGTTATGTTATGTGATGTTATATGATGTGATGTTATGTGATGTTGTGATGTTATATGATGTTATGTTATGTTATATGATGTTATGTTATGTGATGTGATGTTATATGATGTTATATGATGTTATGTGATGTTATGTTATGTGATGTTATGTGATGTTATGTGATGTTATATGATGTTATGTTATGTTATATGATGTTATATGATGTTATGTTATGTTATATGATGTTATGTGATGTTATGTGATGTGATGTTATGTGATGTGATGTTATGTGATGTTATGTGATGTTATATGATGTTATGTTATGTTATATGATGTTATGTGATGTTATATGATGTTATGTGATGTTATATGATGTGATGTTATATGATGTGATGTGATGTTATATGATGTTATATGATGCTATATGATGTTATGTGATGTTATATGATGTTATGTGATGTTATGTGATGTTTTGTGAAGTTATATGATGTTATGTGATGTTATGTGATGTAATGTGATGTTATATGATGTGATGTGATGTTATATGATGTTATATGATGCTATATGATGTTATGTGATGTTATATGATGTTATTTGATGTTATGTGATGTTTTGTGAAGTTATATGATGTTATGTGATGTTATGTTATGTTATGTGATGTTATATGATGTGATGTTATGTGATGTTGTGATGTTATATGATGTTATGTTATGTTATATGATGTTATGTTATGTGATGTGATGTTATATGATGTTATATGATGTTACGTGATGTTATGTTATGTTATGTGATGTTATGTTATGTGATGTTATGTGATGTTATGTGATGTTATATGATGTTATGTGATGTTATGTGATGTGATGTGATGTTATATGATGTGATGTGATGTTATATGATGTTATATGATGCTATATGATGTTATGTGATGTTATATGATGTTATGTGATGTTATGTGATGTTTTGTGAAGTTATATGATGTTATGTGATGTTATGTGATGTAATGCAATAAAATTAATTAAAAACAGAAATAGCTTATTTACATAAGTATTCAGACCTTTTGCTATGAGAATCGAAATTGAGCTCAGGTGCATCCTGTTTCCATTGATCATCCTTGAGATGTTTCTACAAGTTGATTGGAGTCCACCTGTGGTAAATTCAATTGATTGGACATGCTTTGGAAAGACACACACCTGTCTATATAAGGCCCCACAGTTAACAGTGCATGTCAGAACAAAAAGCAAACAATGAGGTCAAAGGAATTGTTCGTAGAGCTCCGAGACAGGATTGTGTCGAGGAACATATCTGGGGAACGATAACAAAAAAGTCTGCAGCAATGAAGGTCCCCAAGAACACAGTGGCCTCCATCGTTCTTAAATGTAAGAAGTTTGGAACCACCAAGACTCTTCCTAGAGATGGCCGCACTCAGGACCTCAAACTGGGGTGAAGGTTCACCTTCCAACAGGACAACGACCCTAATAACACAGCCAAGACAACGCAGGAGTGGCTTCGGGACAAGTCTGAATGTCGTTGAGTGGCCCAGCCAGAGCCCAGACTTGAACCCGATCGAACATCTCTGGAGAGACCTGAAAATAGCTTTGCAGCGATGCTCCCCATATACCCTGACAGAGCTTGAGAGGATCTGCAGAAAAGAATGTGAGAAACTCCCCAAATACAGGTGTGCCAAACATGTTACGTCATACCCGAAGAAGACTCGGGACTGTAATCGCTGCCAAAGGTGCTTTAACAATTTACTGGGTCTGAATGCTTATGTAAAATAGTTTTTTAAGTATCTTTTAAAAATGTAAATGAGCAGAAATGTAAAAAAATTAAAATAATCTTTGATATTATGGGGTATTGTGTGTAGATTGATAAGGGAAAAACATGATTTTATCCATTTTGGAATAAGGCTGTAACATAACAAAATGAGTAAAAAGTCAAGGGGTCTGAATACTTTCCAAATGCATACAGTATTACAGTAGTAAACAACACAGAGACCTGAACACAGTATCTTCTCCTGGTACCAACAACACAGAGACAAAAACACAGTACCTTCTCCTCCTGGTACCAACAACACAGAGACATAAACACAGAATCTTCTCCTCCTGGTACCAACAACACAGAGACATAAACACAGTATCTTCTCCTCCTGGTACCAACAACACAGAGACATAAACACAGTATCTTCTCCTGGTACCAACAACACAGAGACATAAACACAGTATCTTCTCCTCCTGGTACCAACAACACAGAGACATAAACACAGTATCTTCTCCTCCTGGTACCAACAACACAGAGACATAAACACAGTATCTTCTCCTCCTGGTACCAACAACACAGAGACATAAACACAGTATCTTCTCCTGGTACCAACAACACAGAGACATAAACACAGAATCTTCTCCTGGTACCAACAACACAGAGACATAAACACAGTATCTTCTCCTCCTGGTACCAACAACACAGAGACATAAACACAGTATCTTTTCCTCCTGGTACCAACAACACAGAGACATAAACACAGTATCTTCTCCTCCTGGTACCAACAACACAGAGACATAAACACAGTATCTTCTCCTCCTGGTACCAACAACACAGAGACATAAACACTGTATCTTCTCCTCCTGGTACCAACAACACAGAGACATAAACACAGTATCTTCTCCTCCTGGTACCAACAACACAGAGACATAAACACAGAATCTTCTCCTGGTACCAACAACACAGAGACATAAACACAGTATCTTCTCCTCCTGGTACCAACAACACAGAGACATAAACACAGTATCTTCTCCTCCTGGTACCAACAACACAGAGACATAAACACAGTATCTTCTCCTCCTGGTACCAACAACACAGAGACATAAACACTGTATCTTCTCCTCCTGGTACCAACAACACAGAGACATAAACACAGTATCTTCTCCTCCTGGTACCAACAACACAGAGACATAAACACAGTATCTTCTCCTCCAACAACACATCCGGCGCCGAAACGAGATGGCCGCCTCGCTTCGCGTTCCTTGGAAAATATGCAGTATTTTGTTTTTTTATGTGTTATTTCTTACATCGGTACCCCAGGTAATCTTAGGTTTCATTACATACAGTCGGGAGGAACTACTGAATATACGATTAACGTCAACTCATCATCGTTCCTACCAGGAATATGACTTTCCCGAAACGGATCCAGTGTTTTGCCTTCCACCCAATACAATGGATCTGATCCCAGCCGGCGACCCTGTGCGACGCCGTAAAAGGGGCAAACGAGGCGGTCTCCTGGTCAGGCTTCGGAGACGGGCACATCGCGCTCCACTCCCTAGCATACTACTCGCCAATGTCCAGTCTCTTGACAATAAGGTTGATGAAATCCGAGCACGGGTAGCATTCCAGAGAGACATCAGGGATTGCAACGTGCTCTGCTTCACGGAAACATGGCTAACTCAAGAGACGCTAACGGAGTCGGTGCAGCCAGCTGGTTTCTTCATGCATCGCGCCGACAGAAACAAACATCTTTCTGGTAAGAAGAGGGGCGGGGGGGTATGCCTTATGATTAACGAGACGTGGTGTGATCATCATAACAACACACAGGAACTCAAGTCATTCTGTTCACCTGATCTAGAACTCCTCACAATCAAATGTCGACCGCATTATCTACCAAGGGAATTCTCCTCAATCATAATCACAGCCGTATATATTCCCCCCCAAGCAGACACATCGATGGCCCTGAACGAACTTTATCTGACTCTTTGTAAACTGGAAACCACACACCCTGAGGCTGCATTCATCGTAGCTGGGGATTTTAACAAGGCTAATCTAAAAACAAAACTCCCTAAATTCTATCAGCATATCAATTGTGCTACCAGGGCTGGAAAAACCCTAGATCATTGTTATACTAATTTCCGCGACGCATATAAGGCCCTCCCCCGCCCCCCTTTCGGAAAAGCTGACCACGACTCCATTTTGTTGATTCCAGCCTACAAACAGAAACTAAAACAACAAGCTCCCGCGCTCAGGTCTGTTCAACGCTGGTCCGACCAATCTGATTCCACGCTTCAAGACTGCTTCGATCACGCGAATTGGAATATGTTCCGCATTGCGTCCAACAACAATATTGACGAATATGCTGATTCGGTGAGCGAGTTCATTAGGAAGTGCATTGACGATGTCGTACCCACAGCAACAATTAAAACATTCCCAAACCAGAAACCGTGGATTGACGGCAGCATTCGCGTGAAACTGAAAGCGCGAACCACTGCTTTTAACCAGGGCAAGGTGACCGGAAGCATGACCGAATACAAACAGTGTAGCTATTCTCTCCGCAAGGCAATCAAACAGGCTAAGTCCCAGTACAGAGACAAAATCGAGTCGCAATTCAACAGCTCAGACACAAGAGGTATGTGGCAGGGTCTACAGTCAATCACGGATTACAAAAAGAAAACCAGCCCCGTCGCGGACCAGGATGTCTTGCTCCCAGACAGGCTAAACAACTTTTTTGCCCGCTTTGAGGACAATACAGTGCCACTGACACGGCCCCCTACCAAAACCTGCGGGCTCTCCTTCACTGCAGCCGAGGTGAGTAAAACATTTAAACGTGTTAACCCTCGCAAGGCTGCAGGCCCAGACGGCATTCCCAGCCGCGTCCTCAGAGCATGCGCAGACCAGCTGGCTGGTGTGTTTACGGACATATTCAATCAATCCTTATCCCAGTCTGCTGTTCCCACATGCTTCAAGAGGGCCACCATTGTTCCTGTTCCCAAGAAAGCTAAGGTAACTGAGCTAAACGACTACCGCCCCGTAGCACTCACTTCCGTCATCATGAAGTGCTTTGAGAGACTAGTCAAGGACCATATCACCTCCACCCTACCGGACACCCTAGACCCACTCCAATTTGCTTACCGACCCAATAGGTCCACAGACGACGCAATCGCAACCACACTGCACACTGCCCTAACCCATCTGGACAAGAGGAATACCCATGTGAGAATGCTGTTCATCGATTACAGCTCAGCATTTAACACCATAGTACCCTCCAAACTCGTCATCAAGCTCGAGACCCTGGGTCTCGACCCCGCCCTGTGCAACTGGGTCCTGGACTTCCTGACGGGCCGCCCCCAGGTGGTGAGGGTAGGTAACAACATCTCCACCCCGCTGATCCTCAACACTGGGGCCCCACAAGGGTGCGTTCTGAGCCCTCTCCTGTACTCCCTGTTCACCCACGACTGCGTGGCCATGCACGCCTCCAACTCAATCATCAAGTTTGCGGATGACACTACAGTGGTCGGCTTGATTACCAACAACGACGAGACGGCCTACAGGGAGGAGGTGAGGGCCCTCGGAGTGTGGTGTCAGGAAAATAACCTCACACTCAACGTCAACAAAACAAAGGAGATGATTGTGGACTTCAGGAAACAGCAGAGGGAGCACCCCCCTATCCACATCGACGGGTCAGTAGTGGAGAAGGTGGAAAGTTTTAAGTTCCTCGGTGTACACATCACGGACAAACTGAATTGGTCCACCCACACAGACAGCGTCGTGAAGAAGGCGCAGCAGCGCCTCTTCAACCTCAGGAGGCTGAAGAAATTCGGCTTGTCACCAAAAGCACTCACAAACTTCTACAGATGCACAATCGAGAGCATCCTGTCGGGCTGTATCACCGCCTGGTACGGCAACTGCTCCGCCCACAACCGTAAGGCTCTCCAGAGGGTAGTGAGGTCTGCAGAACGCATCACCGGGGGCAAACTACCTGCCCTCCAGGACACCTACACCACCCGATGTCACAGGAAGGCCATAAAGATCATCAAGGACAACAACCACCCAAGCCACTGCCTGTTCACCCCGCTATCATCCAGAAGGCGAGGTCAGTACAGGTGCATCAAAGCAGGGACCGAGAGACTGAAAAACAGCTTCTATCTCAAGGCCATCAGACTGTTAAACAGCCACCACTAACATTTAGCGGCCGCTGCCAACATACTGACTCAACTCCAGCCACTTTAAAAATGGGAATTGATGGAAATTATGTAAAAATGTACCACTAGCCACTTTAAACAATGCCACTTAATATAATGTTTACATACCCTACATTACCCATCTCATATGTATATACTGTACTCTATATCATCTACTGCATCTTGCCATCTTTATGTAATACATGTACCACTAGCCACTTTAAACTATGCCACTTTATGTTTACATACCTTACAGTACTCATCTCATATGTACAGTGGGGAGAACAAGTATTTGATACACTGACGATTTTGCAGGTTTTCCTACTTACAAAGCATGTAGAGGTCTGTAATTTTTATCATAGGTACACTTCAACTGTGAGAGAAGGAATCTAAAACAAAAATCCAGAAAATCACATTGTATGATTTTTAAGTAATTAATTTGCATTTTATTGCATGACATAAGTATTTGATACATCAGAAAAGCAGAACTGAATATTTGGTACAGAAACCTTAGTTTGCAATTACAGAGATCATACGTTTCCTGTAGTTCTTGACCAGGTTTGCACACACTGCAGCAGGGATTTTGGCCCACTCCTCCATACAGACCTTCTCCAGATCCTTCAGGTTTCGGGGCTGTCGCTGGGCAATACGGACTTTCGGCTCCCTCCAAAGATTTTCTATTGGGTTCAGGTCTGGAGACTGGCTAGGCCACTCCAGGACCTTGAGATGCTTCTTACGGAGCCACTCCTTAGTTGCCCTGGCTGTGTGTTTCGGGTCGTTGTCATGCTGGAAGACCCAGCCACGACCCATCTTCAATGCTCTTACTGAGGGAAGGAGGTTGTTGGTCAAGATCTCGCGATACATGGCCCCATCCATCCTCCCCTCAATACGGTGCAGTCGTCCTGTCCCCTTTGCAGAAAAGCATCCCCAAAGAATGATGTTTCCACCTCCATGCTTCACGGTTGGGATGGTGTTCTTGGGGTTGTACTCATCCTTCTATTCCTCCAAACACGGCGAGTGGAGTTTAGAGCAAAAAGCTCTATTTTTGTCTCATCAGACCACATGACCTTCTCCCATTCCTCCTCTGGATCATCCAGATGGTCATTGGCAAACTTCAGACGGGCCTGGACATGCGCTGGCTTGAGCAGGGGGACCTTGCGTGCGCTGCAGGATTTTAATCCATGACGGCGTAGTGTGTTACTAATGGTTTTCTTTGAGACTGTGGTCCCAGCTCTCTTCAGGTCATTGACCAGGTCCTGCCGTGTAGTTCTGGGCTGATCCCTCACATTCCTCATGATCATTGATGCCCCACGAGGTGAGATCTTGCATGGAGCCCCAGACCGAGGGTGATTGACCGTCATCTTGAACTTCTTCCATTTTCTAATAATTGTGCCAACAGTTGTTGCCTTCTCACCAAGCTGCTTGCCTATTGTCCTGTAGCCCATCCCAGCCTTGTACAGGTCTACAATTTATCCCTGATGTCCTTACACAGCTCTCTGGTCTTGGCCATTGTGGAGAGGTTGGAGTCTGTTTGATTGAGTGTGTGGACAGGTGTCTTTTATACAGGTAACGAGTTCAAACAGGTGCAGTTAATACAGGTAATGAGTGGAGAACAGGAGGGCTTCTTAAAGAAAAACTAACAGGTCTGTGAGAGCCGGAATTCTTACTGGTTGGTAGGTGATCAAATACTTATGTCATGCAATAAAATGCAAATTAATTACTTAAAAATCATACAATGTGATTTTCTGGATTTTTGTTTTAGATTCCGTCTCTCACAGTTGAAGTGTACCTATGATAAAAATGACAGACCTCTACATGCTTTGTAAGTAGGAAAACCTGCAAAATCGGCAGTGTATCAAATACTTGTTCTCCCCACTGTATATACCGTACTCTATACCATCTACTGCATCTTGCCTATGCCGTTCTGTACCACCACTCATTCATATATCTTTATGTACATATTCTTTATCCCTTTACACTTGTGTGTGTATAAGGTAGTAGTTGTGGAATTGTTAGGTTAGATTACTTGTTGGTTATTACTATATTGTCGGAACTAGAAGCACAAGCATTTCGCTACACTCGCATTAACATCTGCTAACCATGTGTATGTGACTAATAAAATTTGATTTGATTTGATTTGGTACCAACAACACAACAACAACACAACAAGATGACTCATTCTCAATTAGATGGTGCCCTGCCTGTGGGGTTATCCTGTCTGTGGGGTTATCGTGTCTGTGGGGTTATAGTGTCTGTGGGGTTATAGTGTCTGTGAGGTTATGGTGTCTGTGGGGTTATAGTGTCTGTGAGGTTATCCTGTCTGTGGGGTTATCCTGTCTGTGGGGTTATAGTGTCTGTGGGGTTATCCTGTCTGTGGGGTTATCCTGTCTGTGGGGTTATCGTGTCTGTGGGGTTATAGTGTCTGTGGGGTTATAGTGTCTGTGAGGTTATGGTGTCTGTGGGGTTATAGTGTCTGTGAGGTTATGGTGTCTGTGGGGTTATCCTGTCTGTGGGGTTATCCTGTCTGTGGGGTTATCCTGTCTGTGGGGTTATAGTGTCTGTGGGGTTATCCTGTCTGTGGGGTTATAGTGTCTGTGGGGTTATAGTGTCTGTGGGGTTATAGTGTCTGTGGGGTTATAGTGTCTGTGGGGTTATAGTGTCTGTGGGGTTACAGTGTCTGTGGGGTTATCCTGTCTGTTGGGTTATCCTGTCTGTGGGGTTATAGTGTCTGTGGGGTTATA
Source organism: Salvelinus alpinus (assembly GCF_045679555.1). Taxonomy (NCBI): domain Eukaryota; kingdom Metazoa; phylum Chordata; class Actinopteri; order Salmoniformes; family Salmonidae; genus Salvelinus; species Salvelinus alpinus. The sequence continues at coordinate 9,571,735 of NC_092112.1, read as the reverse complement.
GTGTCTGTGGGGTGTCTGGGGTTTAGTGTCTGTGGGGTTATCCTGTCTGTGGGGTTATAGTGTCTGTGGGGTTATCCTGTCTGTGGGGTTATCCTGTCTGTGGGGTTATCCTGTCTGTGGGGTTATAGTGTCTGTGGGGTTATAGTGTCTGTGGGGTTATCCTGT
>NC_092112.1:9546570-9566570 GCF_045679555.1 Salvelinus alpinus | reverse complement strand
AGACAGATACAGGCTTAACAGACAGATACAGGTTCAACATACACATACAAACAGATACAGGTTCAACATACACATACAGACAGATACAGGTTCAACATAAACATACAGACAGATACAGGTTCAACATACACATACAGACAGATACAGGTTCAACATACACATACAGACAGATACAGGTTCAACATACACATACAGACAGATACAGGCTAAACAGACAGATACAGGATCAACAGACAGGCGATAGGAGACAGTCTAAGTAGTCCATTTAATCCCTCACGTTGCTACGGTTTTCTTTAGGAAGTCAACTGCAAGTCAATTACAGAATAAAATCATTAATTTGAGTACCAAATCAAATCAAATCAAACATTCTTTGTCACATGCCAAAGTCTATGGGTGTAAACTACAGTGAAATGATCCCTTCCCAACGACGCATAGTTAAGACATAATAATACAAATAGTAACACAATAGGAATAAAATACATAAGATTGAAGATATAGGAAGTACCAGATTAATGTGGAGCTATATACAGGAAGTACCAGATCAATGTGGAGCTATATACAGGAAGTACCAGTACCAGATCAATGTGGAGCTATATACAGGAAGTACCAGATCAATGTGGAGCTATATACAGGAAGTACCAGATCAATGTGGAGCTATATACAGGAAGTACCAGATCAATGTGGAGCTATATACAGGAAGTACCAGATCAATGTGGAGCTATATACAGGAAGTACCAGATCAATGTGGAGCTATATACAGGGAGTACCAGATCAATGTGGAGCTATATACAGGAAGTACCAGATCAATGTGGAGCTATATACAGGAAGTACCAGTACCAGATCAATGTGGAGCTATATACAGGAAGTACCAGATCAATGTGGAGCTATATACAGGAAGTACCAGATCAATGTGGAGCTATATACAGGAAGTACCAGATTAATGTGGAGCTATATACAGGAAGTACCAGTACCAGATCAATGTGGAGCTATATACAGGAAGTACCAGATCAATGTGGAGCTATATACAGGAAGTACCAGATCAATGTGGAGCTATATACAGGAAGTACCAGATCAATGTGGAGCTATATACAGGAAGTACCAGATCAATGTGGAGCTATATACAGGGAGTACCAGATCAATGTGGAGCTATATACAGGAAGTACCAGATCAATGTGGAGCTATATACAGGGAGTACCAGTACCAGATCAATGTGGAGCTATATACAGGGAGTACCAGTACCAGATCAATGTGGAGCTATATACAGGAAGTACCAGTACCAGATCAATGTGGAGCTATGTGCAGGGAGTACCAGATCAATGTGGAGCTATATACAGGGAGTACCAGATCAATGTGGAGCTATATACAGGGAGTACCAGATCAATGTGGAGCTATATACAGGAAGTACCAGTACCAGATCAATGTGGAGCTATGTGCAGGGAGTACCAGATCAATGTGGAGCTATATACAGGAAGTACTAGATCAATGTGGAGCTATATACAGGAAGTACCAGTACCAGATCAATGTGGAGCTATATACAGGGAGTACCAGTACCAGATCAATGTGCAGTTGTACAAGGTATTTGAGGTAGATATGTACATGAAGGCAGGGTAAAGTGACTAGGCATCAGGATAGATAATAATAAGGTATTAGAGGTAGATATGTACAGGAAGGCAGGGTAAAGTGACTAGGCATCAGGATAGATAATAATAAGGTCTTTGAGGTAGATATGTACATGAAGGCAGGGTAAAGTGACTAGGCATCAGGATAGATAATAATAAGGTATTTAAGGTAGATATGTACATGAAGGCAGGGTAAAGTAACTAGACATCAGGATAGATAATAATAAGGTATTTGAGATAGATATGTACATGAAGGCAGGGTAAAGTGACTAGACATCAGGATAGATAATAATAAGGTATTTGAGGTAGATATGTACATGAAGGCAGGGTAAAGTGACTAGACATCAGGATAGATAATAATAAGGTATTTGAGGTAGATATGTACACGAAGGCAGGGTAAAGTGACTAGGCATCAGGATAGATAATAATACGGTATTAGCGGTAGATATGTACATGAAGGCAGGGTAAAGTGACTAGGCATCAGGATAGATAATAATAAGGTATTTGAGGTAGATATGTACATGAAGGCAGGGTAAAGTGACCAGGCATCAGGATAGATAATAATAAGGTATTTGAGGTAGATATGTACATGAAGGCAGGGTAAAGTGACTAGACATCAGGATAGATAATATTAAGAGTGAAATGTTGAACAGAGTAGCAGCAGCATGTGATCAGTGTAAATGTGTGTATGTACTATGTGTGTGTGTGTATTTTTGTCGGTATGCGTGTTTTATGTGTGTACGTGCGTATGTAGTGTATGTGAAAGTGTGTGAGTTTTGTGTGAGTGTCAGTGTGGTGTGAGTGAGTGAGTGTGTGTATACAGCGTGTATAAGCAGTGTATAGGACAGTATCCTTGCTCCACGCTACCTCACCCCCTATATCTGCTGATGTGTGAAGAGTGATTTTCTCAACTTATCTTAGAATTCCAGACGATGGTTTATGACAGGCACTATCTGTGAGACAACAAGACAAGCAAACACCCCTCCCCAGTTCCTCCCAAACTCCTCATCCTTGTTTGAGCTCCTGTTATTTAGCTAGCACCCCCCTCCTCCTACCTCTGTCTCCCAGCCTCCAAGACCCCACCCTAGTTTGGGAGAGCAAGTTAGATGGTTGTTTTTGCTCTCTGCTCTGTCTCCCCCCAGCCACCCCCCCCCCCCCTCCCCCAGGGTTTAGCCAGTCAATAGGCTGGCCAAACAGTGGAGAAGATTAGATGTATTGGAATGGGCCCCTCCCTCCTTACTCTCTCTCTCTCTCTCTCTCTCTGTGTCTCTCTCTCTGTGTCTCTCTCTCTCTGTCTCTCTCTCTCTCTCTCTCTCTCTCTCTCTCTCTCTCTCTCTCTCTCTCTCTCTCTCTCTCTCTCTCTCTCTCTCTCTCTCTCTCTCTCTCTCTCTCTCTCTCTCTCTCTCTCTCTCTCTCTCTCTCTCTCTCTCTCTCTCTCTCTCTCTCGCCCTCTCTCTCTCTCTCTCTCTCTCTCTCTCTCTCTCATTCTCTCTCTCTCTCTCTCTCTCTCTCCCTTCCTTCCTTCCTTCCGTCCTTCCACCATCTGTGCAACTGTAACACTTCTGTAAAAGTCTACCAAACATAGATTACTGTATCTTAGGAGATACACTGGGGGAATTACATTGGGATTCAATCACTTTTTGTTAGCATCCCTTTTGATTTGAACCAAACTTTCCAGACATGTTTTCCCATGGATGAAGTGGTCAGAAAGTGACTTTTTGGATCTAAATGCCAAAACATTTTAGGAGATAAAGGTGCTCAGAGTTGACCCATATTGTCAACATACCCCACCATACCATGAGACATCCATGTCTTCATCACTGGAAAATATAAACGTTTTAGTTTAATATCATTTAAAAGCTTACAAACAGTGTTGTCAAACTATTTTATTATTATTTATTTATTTTATATTTTTTTAACCTTTAACCTCAATTATCTTAAAAGCGAGTAAACTCTGATTTTTTTTCTCTCCATATTTGCATATGTTGTAGCTTAGACAACACAAAGACCTTAGATGATATAAAACAGGGTCTAACCTACAACATATGCAAATACGGAAACATTTGAGTTTAAGCATTTTTAGATAATTGACGTTATATAATTGACGTTGCCCCCCCCCCCACAAATGATAAAATACTTTGACAACACTGTTAGTAAAGCTTTTTACATTGATATATCCCACACACTTCGATCACCTGATACTGACTGAGAAACAAAAACATCCCAAACATTCACATCACCACACTCTTCAACACCCAACTCTTGTTTCTTGATCCATTTAAAAAAAAAATCTGTCAAACAATATTCTGTACTGAGATATTTAAAACAAACACTGTTTTATTTTTTTTTTATATCAATCACAAACCGTTTATCTATTCCGGTGATGAAGACCAAAACGGGTCAATTTTGAGCACTTTTATCTCTTTGTGTAACGGCTTTCTTCTGCGGACGAAGGAGAGGACCAAAGCGCAGCGTGGTTAGTGTTCATCATGTTTAATAAAGACAATAAACGTGAACACTACAAAATACAAAACAACAAATGTGAAAAAACACCCCGAAACAGTTCTGTCTGGTGTAGACACACAAAGACTGCAAACAACCAACCACAAAACCCAACACAAAACAGGCTACCTAAATATGGTTCCCAATCAGAGACAACACAAAACACCTGCCTCTGATTGAGAACCATATCAGGCCAAACACAGAAATAGGGAAACATAGAAATACAAACATAGACTGCCCACCCCAACTCACGCCCTGACCATACTAAATAAAGACAAAAACAAAGGAAATAAAGGTCAGAATGTGACACTTTGAATGTTTCAGAGGTTTAAAAAGGAACAGAACGGAACTATATAAACCGTGACTTTTTTGGGAGTTTGAACCGTTTCTGAACTTTATATTTGCAGGTCGGAACAGCGGAGCGGAACTAAAAGAATTATCATTCTGTTCGGAACGAAACGATTGGAAAAACAATAAAGGTTTCCAACCGCTGGTTAAAATGTTTGTTTGCTTGGTAAAGGAGTTTTCATTTGTCATCCGAAGACGGATTGAAAACACAACGGTCATTGCTGTAGTTAACAAAGTGAAGCCAGGTTTCACAAAGTAGGAACAAGGATAATGAGTAGGATGAATCCATCCCACATAAATATCCCCAACACACTTCCATCACTTGATACTGAGTGGGATTCAAAAACATCCTATACATTCACATCACCACACTCTTCAACAGCCAACCCAACTCGTTTCTTGATCCATTTAAGTTTTTTTTCCCCTGTCAAAACAATATTCTGTACTGAGATAGTAACATTCCAACGATCAAGATCATCAGTAGTTAGATGTGTCTGTTGGGGATTTCAGGCATAATAACCACTAACAGATAGATAGATCTATCAGGCATAATAATAGATAGTCCTCTTCAGGAATCAGAGCAGAAAATAAGCTAATACTCCCAGAGGAATTAAACTGTAGAAAAAAAACCTCCTCAGTTTCCGTTCAAACAACGCAGAACCCGTTCAGAACTACTTTTCAGAGGCTGAAATTTTTATAAGAGTGACGTGCCGCTGTGTGTGTGTGTGCGTGTGTGTGTGTGTAAGCTTGTGCCTCGTTAGAAAAACAAACAACGTAAAGAAACTAAAAACCAAACCAGTTATTTCTCAGGGAAGTGTTGTTTTAATCTTGCTGTAAATTTGTGTTTATAAATATTTAATGAGTATTCCCAGAACAGGGCAGATAAATATTCCCAGAGCAGAATATTTCAAACCAAACGAACTCACTCACCTCTCAGAGATGCACTCTGGGGTAGTTATATCAATTAAATTGGGGCGGAGAAATGAAATATGAAAAGTGGTAAAGTAATTGGATACGTTGGAAGCAGTGAAATCACTGTTTAATAATGCAAAGGCATATTTACTGTAAATGTAAAATGTCATTACATTGTGCACATTCATTCAAACACCTATTTCCAACTGTCGTTGGTTGTCTGTTGCTTTCAAATCCTCTACTACAGTACAGTACCATCCTTTGCAATATTGAGACATCCTTCGAATTTGTCTTAAAACTCTCCAACTGTCGCCTCCGCTGACATCTCTTCCTCTCCTGTGTGGTGAGCAGTGGCAGGCTGGCAGGCTGGCAGGCTGGCAGGCTGGCAGGCTGGCAGGCTGGCAGGCTCTGTGTCAGGACTAATTTCCTGTCAGTGGACGTCTCTAGTGTGGGATCTTCAAAAGTGCTCCACTCCGTGAGTTATTTCAAACTACACCGGTAGTCACTAGAGCATCGCTAACAGCTTTGCAAGCACTTTTAGGATGTGGTACTTTGATAAACACCTATGCTGTCAACGCATTAACAGTGTGTCTACATCCCTAGTCGCTACGTAATGACATGTCCTCCTACGCCTTGAATTTCAGGACATTATCAGTGTTCTCCTCTAATTCTCCCCTCAAAACCGTACTTGAGAGCCGTATACTTCAGAAAGGTGTATGAGAGAGCAATTTTTTTTATGTCAAGCACTGGTCTCCCCTCCACAACCCCATCCCCCTTCGTACCCGTTGCGATAGACACACACCCCCACCCCCCCCGATACACACTGTCAACCGCTCCAAATTTCAACCACCACTGGTATGCTGAGGGATCAGCCAATCAAAATGCCTCTCTCAGGGTTCATGGAAAGGTAACTCGACGGAAGGCAAAAACCCACTGAGACTCTGAGGCATCCACCCACTTCCTCTGAGGCATCCGTCCACTTCCTCTGAGGCATCCACCCACTTCCTCTGAGGCATCCATCCACTTCCTCTGAGGCATCCATCCACTTCCTCTGAGGCATCCGTCCACTTCCTCTGAGGCATCCATCCACTTCCTCTGAGGCATCCATCCACTTCCTCTGAGTCATCCATCCACTTCCTCTGAGGCATCCATCCACTTCCTCTGAGGCATCCATCCACTTCCTCTGAGGCATCCACCCACTTCCTCTGAGGCATCCATCCACTTCCTCTGAGGCATCCATCCACTTCCTCTGAAGCATCCATCCACTTCCTCTGAGGCATCCATACACTTCCTCTGAGGCATCCACCCACTTCCTCTGAGGCATCCACCCACTTCCTCTGAGGCATCCATCCACTTCCTCTGAGGCATCCGTCCACTTCCTCTGAGGCATCCATCCACTTCCTCTGAGGCATCCATCCACTTCCTCTGAGGCATCCACCCACTTCCTCTGAGGCATCCGTCCACTTCCTCTGAGGCATCCATCCACTTCCTCTGAGGCATCCATCCACTTCCTCTGAGGCATCCATCCACTTCCTCTGAGGCATCCATCCACTTCCTCTGCATCCCAAATAACACCCTGTAACAACGAGAAACGTAATAACACCTCTAAATGGAATAACACCTGTAAATGTGGTAACACCTGTAAATGTATTAACACCTGTAAATGTAATAACACCTGTAAATGTATTAACACCTGTAAATGTAATAACACCTGTAAATGTAGTAACACCTGTAAATGTGGTAACACCTGTAAATGTATTAACACCTGTAAATGTAATAACACCTGTAAATGTAATAACACCTGTAAATGTAATAACACCTGTAAATGTAATAACACCTGTAAATGTAATAACACCTGTAAATGTAATAACACCTGTAAATGTAATAACACCTGTAAATGTATTAACACCTGTAAATGTAATGTAGTAACACCTGTAAATGTAATGTAATAACACCTGTAAATGTAATAACACCTGTAAATGTAATAACACCTGTAAATGTAATAATACCTGTAAATGTAATAACACCTGTAAATGTAATAACACCTGTAAATGTAATAACACCGGTAAATGTAATAACACCTGTAAATGTAGTAACACCTGTAAATGTAATAACACCTGTAACTGTAATAACACCTGCAAATGTAATAACACCTGTAAATGTAATAACACATGTAAATGTAGTAACACCTGTAAATGTAGTAACACCTGTAAATGTATTAACACCTGTAAATGTAATAACACCGGTAAATGTAATAACACCTGTAAATGTATTAACACCTGTAAATGTAATAACACCTGTAAATGTAATAACACCTGTAAATGTAATAACACCTGTAAATGTATTAACACCTGTAAATGTAGTAACACCTGTAAATGTAATAACACCTGTAAATGTAATAACACCTGTAAATGTAATGTAATAACACCTGTAAATGTAATAACACCTGTAAATGTAATGTAATAACACCTGTAAATGTAGTAACACCTGTAAATGTATTAACACCTGTAAATGTAATAACACCGGTAAATGTAATAACACCTGTAAATGTATTAACACCTGTAAATGTAATAACACCTGTAAATGTAATAACACCTGTAAATGTAATAACACCTGTAAATGTATTAACACCTGTAAATGTAGTAACACCTGTAAATGTAATAACACCTGTAAATGTAATAACACCTGTAAATGTAATAACACCTGTAAATGTAATAACACCTGTAAATGTAATAACACCTGTAAATGTAGTAACACCTGTAAATGTAATGTAATAACACCTGTAAATGTAATAACACCTGTAAATGTAGTAACACCTGTAAATGTAGTAACACCTGTAAATGTAATAACACCTGTAAATGTAATAACACCTGTAAATGTAATGTAATAACACCTGTAAATCTAATAACACCTGTAAATGTAGTAACACCTGTAAATGTAATAACACCTGTAAATGTAATAACACCTGTAAATGTAATAACACCTGTAAATGTATTAACACCTGTAAATGTAGTAACACCTGTAAATGTAATAACACCTGTAAATGTAGTAACACCTGTAAATGTATTAACACCTGTAAATGTAATAACACCGGTAAATGTAATAACACCTGTAAATGTTTTAACACCTGTAAATGTAATAACACCTGTAAATGTAATAACACCTGTAAATGTAATAACACCTGTAAATGTATTAACACCTGTAAATGTAGTAACACCTGTAAATGTAATAACACCTGTAAATGTAGTAACACCTGTAAATGTTATAACACCTGTAAATGTAATAACACCTGCAAATGTAATAACACCTGTAAATGTAATAACACCTGTAAATGTAGTAACACCTGTAAATGTAATGTAATAACACCTGTAAATGTAATAACACCTGTAAATGTAGTAACACCTGTAAATGTAGTAACACCTGTAAATGTAATAACACCTGTAAATGTAATAACACCTGTAAATGTAATGTAATAACACCTGTAAATGTAATAACACCTGTAAATGTAGTAACACCTGTAAATGTAATAACACCTGTAAATGTAGTAACACCTGTAAATGTAGTAACACCTGTAAATGTAGTAACACCTGTAAATGTAATAACACCTGTAAATGTAATAACACCTGTAAATGTAATAACACCTGTAAATGTAATGTAATAACACCTGTAAATGTAATAACACCTGTAAATGTAATGTAATAACACCTGTAAATGTAATAACACCTGTAAATGTAATAACTCTGTGTAAAATGTAATTCTCACTGTACCCAACCCTATGATACACCAAACACAGAACAGGCTTGTAGCAGAACACGGTCAGCCTTGCCCTTGTAGCAGAACAGGGTCAGCCTTGCCATTGTAGCAGAACAGGGTCAGCCTTGCCCTTGTAGCAGAACAGGGTCAGCCTTGCCCTTGTAGCAGAACAGGGTCAGCCTTGCCCTTGTAGCAGAACAGGGTCAGCCTTTCCCTTGTAGCAGAACAGGGTCAGCCTTGCCCTTGTAGCAGAACAGGGTCAGCCTTGCCCTTGTAGCAGAACAGGGTCAGCCTTGCCCTTGTAGCAGAACAGGGTCAGCCTTGCCCTTGTAGGAGAACAGGGTCAGCCTTGCCCTTGTAGCAGAACAGGGTCAGCCTTGCCCTTGTAGCAGAACAGGGTCAGCTTGCCCTTGTAGCAGAACAGGGGCAAAGTGCCTTACTCATGGCCACCAAGGCAGTAGGTGATAGCACCTGAAAGGCAGTAGGGTTTACCACCTGAAAGGCAGTAGGGGCATAGCACCAGAAATGCAATCCTATAGAACATTTGTGGGCAGAACTGAAAAGGCGTGTGCGAGCAAGTAGGCCTACAAACCTGACTCAGTTACACCAGATCAGGAGGAATGGGCCAAAATTCACCCAACTTATTGTGGGAAGCTTGTGGAAGGCTACCCGAAACATTTGACCCAAGTTAAACAATTTAAAGGCAACGCTACCAAATACTAATTGAGTGTATGTAAACTTCTGACACACTGGGAATGCGATGAAATAAATAAAAGCTGAATTAAATCATTCTCTCTACTATTATTCTGACATTTCTCATTATTAAAATAAAGTGGTGATCCTAACTGACCTAAGACAGGGAATTTGTACTAGAATTAAATGTCAGGAATTGTTTAAATGTATTTGGCTAAGGTGTATGTAAACTTCCGACTTCAACTGTACATCGTTTTGATTAAGGAGTAATACAGGTTTACATCAGGGCTCTCTAACCCTGTTCCTGGAGAGCTACTGTCCTGTAGGTTTACACCAGGGCTCTCCAACCCTGTTCCTGGAGAGCTACTGTCCTGTAGGTTTACACCAGGGCTCTCCAACCCTGTTCCTGGAGAGCTACTGTCCTGTAGGTTTACACCAGGGCTCTCCAACCCTGTTCCTGGAGAGCTACTGTCCTGTAGGTTTACACCAGGGCTCTCCAACCCTGTTCCTGGAGAGCTACTGTCCTGTAGGTTTACACCAGGGCTCTCCAACCCTGTTCCTGGAGAACTACTGTCCTGTAGGTTTTCACTCCAGCCACAGTTGTAACTAACCTGAATCAGAGTATCAACCAGCTAATTATTTGAATAATGTGAAATAGATTAGGATTGGAGCAAAAACCTACTGGATGTTAGTTCTCCTGGAACAGGGTTGGAGAGCCCTGGTGTAAACCTACAGGACAGTAGCTCTCCAGGAACAGGGTTGGAGAGCCCTGGTGTAAACCTACAGGACAGTAGCTCTCCAGGAACCTTGGAGAGCCCTGGTGTTAACCTTTAGGACAGTAGCTCTCCGGGAACAGGGTTGGAGAGCCCTGGTGTAAACCTACAGGACAGTAGCTCTCCAGGAACAGGGTTGGAGAGCCCTGGTGTAAACCTACAGGACAGTAGCTCTCCAGGAACAGGGTTGGAGAGCCCTGGTGTTAACCTTTAGGACAGTAGCTCTCCGGGAACAGGGTTGGAGAGCCCAGGTGTTAACCTACAGGACAGTAGCTCTCCAGGAACAGGGTTGGAGAGCCCTGGTGTAAACCTACAGGACAGTAGCTCTCCAGGAACAGGGTTGGAGAGCCCTGGTGTTAACCTACAGGACAGTAGCTCTCCAGGAACAGGGCTGGAGAGCCCTGGTGTAAACCTACAGGACAGTAGCTCTCCAGGAACAGGGTTGGAGAGCCCTGGTGTAAACCTACAGGACAGTAGCTCTCCAGGAACAGGGTTGGAGAGCCCTGGTGTAAACCTACAGGACAGTAGCTCTCCAGGAACAGGGTTGGAGAGCCCTGGTGTAAACCTACAGGAGAGTAGCTCTCCAGGAACAGGGTTGGAGAGCCCTGGTGTAAACCTACAGGACTGTAGCTCTCCAGGAACAGGGTTGGAGAGCCCTGGTGTAAACCTACAGGAGGGTAGCTCTCCAGGAACAGGGTTGGAGAACCCTGGGTTAAACATACAGGAGGGTAGCTCTCCAGGAACAGGCACTAAAGGGTAAAAAAAAAATGTTTTGAGGAAATATAGACACAACTGCAAAGTTCAAGGAGTTGGTCTGATTGAAAGATGTGATGTCATCAGCCTCTCTTCTTGTCTGAGGAACAATAGAGGAACAATACAGCAGAGGAAAGGCTCACGACTTCACACTATATCTTGACATACCCGGACCACCTACGTGCCTTTTGTTCAGTAAATTAGACGTTAAATGAGGTGAAAAAGAGTCTGGAGTGCCACTTGAAGTACACGGGGGGACAGAAGGGGGTCAGGGTGGGTCGGTCGGACGGTGATGTCAGGGTGGGGGTAGTTGAGAGGTGGGTCAGGGTGGGTGGGTCGGACGGTGATGTCAGGGTGGGGGTAGTTGAGAGGTGGGTCAGGGTGGGTGGGTCGGACGGTGATGTCAGGGTGGGGGTAGTTGAGAGGTGGGTCAGGGTGGGTGGGTCGGACGGTGATGTCAGGGTGGGGGTAGTTGAGAGGTGGGTCAGGAGGGAAGGGGGTTATGTTGGGGGGAACTGGGGTATTTTGTCAAGTATGATGTATTTGTGGGTGGGGGGCTGGCACTGGGGTATTTGTTTAAGTATGTGTGTGTGTGTGTGTGTGGGGGGGGGGCAGGAGTTAATCTCATTATCTGGTAATCTTCAACTACTCTGAGATTTAACTGGGGCTGAATGCATATGCCGTTCTACTCCAGCCCGCGGGTTTGTGTAACGAACTCAATATAGTTTAAAAATGGCTAAAACGAATTAGAAACTGTGTAGAAATTATAATGGACCTACATTCATACAGTATCTCGACTGTGTCCAGCTTGTTAATAATCACGGAAATGAAAGCTAGACAGTCAGGGAGCATCGGAAATTCCCCCCAAAAACTATGGATAGAGGACAAAAGTTTTTACAGCGAGGAAATATAACACATTTTCAATACGGCCCTCCGGACATCGTCGCAGACCAATACGCCCCCCCCCCCCCGACGAAAAATTACTTTGACACCTCCTCAATTAAAGTATCCATCAAGCATACATCTCCTAACTCTGCTCTAGGCTTCTAATACAGTATATAGCCTTGGCAAAAAGTTGACATACAGTTCCTCAAATCCTATGAAGAAAATATCCGTCCATCCAACCAGCTCTATAAACGCTGAATCTGTACTAAAATACCTCACCCACTAACCCTAACCCTACATCTCTACTCTGAATATGTAGTCAGATCTGCTATTGGCTTCTAATATATAGCTTTGGCAGCTTTGTTATGTTGTCGTACAGTTCCTGAAATCCTGCTGCTATTGGCTGGTGAGATGTTTTGATGTGAAGCGTTGCTGGTATAAAAAAAAAAGGAAAGCGTGGATAAATCATTGAAGAAAGAGATGGAGGGAGGCAGGGATGGAAATAGAGTCTTGAGTTGCTCTGTTTCTACGGTAACTGAGGATGGGGGAGGTACCCTGGATGAGAGTGGAAGCAAAACAAACCTCCCGGTCTCCGATGGCAACAGTGCAGCAATTGGTTCTGGTTTCCTGAGAGGACAGGGAGAAAAACCCCACAACAAAGTCCCATAGACACTATTCAGATGTTGCATCAGAAAGATGAGAGAGGCGAGAGGGTGATGCGCGCGCACACACACACACACAGACACACACACACACACACACACACACACACACACACACACACACACACACACACACACACACACACACACACACACACACACACACACACACACACACACACACACACACACACACACACACACACACACACACACACACACACCAAAAAAATCACATGCTCCACTTCACCCTGTAGCCTCCCTCCATCCCTCCATTCTATCCCTCGCTCTACGACCAAAACATCTCAGCGCGTGAATCCTGCCTAGAAACCACCAACCAACTTCTGCCTCGCTCTGATTGGCCGAGCTCCCTAGCAACCACGTTGGCCCAGTCAGCCAGTCAGGTGCGTCGAGAGAGGGGCACACTGACCCAATGAAACAGACTACTTATAGGCTAGTGGCAGCACACTGACCTGGTAACAACTAGCATGGAGGAGGCAGTTAGGGGTGGGGAGAGGAGGCTCCTCTGATTGGCAGAGGGCGAGTTGGGGAGGGATGGGAGAAGAAGATAAATATGTTCTGATTGGTTGACGGATGTTCTCTATACTCTAATTGGCTCCGTTCTCTGTTTCTATCTTCAGTCATTCATACTTTTCTCTGCTGTTTTCTTCCACTGAGTCTTGCAGCTGGGAGTAGAGTGGCCAACACACCCTGCCCTCCCCTCCCCTCCCCTGGACTAACCTCCCCTCCCCTCCCCTCCCCTCCCCTGTTGTTGTTGTGTAATTTGTAATAACCAATAAAGATTGTGAAAGGTAAAGTTATAGTTTTGCTCCACATTCTCTCAACCAGCTTCATGAGGTAGTCACCTGGAATGCATTTGAATTAACAGGTGTGCCTTGTTGAATGTTAATTTGTGGAATTTATTTCCTTCTTAATGCGTTTTAGGCAATCAGTTGTGTTGTGACAAGGTAGGGGTGGTATACAGAAGTTAGCCCTATTTGGTAAAATACCAAGTCCATATTATGGCAAGAACAGCTCAAATTAGCACAAATAAATGACAGTTCATCATTACTTTAAGACATGAAGGTCAGTCAATACGAAACATTTCAAGAACTTTGAAAGTTTCTTCAAGTGCAGTTGCAAAAACCATCAAGCGCTATGATGAAACTGAATCTCATGAGTTACCTCTGCTGCGGAGGATAAGTTCATCAGAGTTACCAGCCTCAGAAATTGCAGCCCAAATGAATGCTTCACAGAGGTCAAGTAACAGACACATCTCAACATCAACTGTTCAGAGGAGACTGCGTAAAATCAGGCCTAAAGGACACCAGTGAGATGGTTTGGGATGAGTTGGACCGGAAAGTGAAGGAAAAGCAGCCAACAAGTGCTCAGCATATGTGGGAACTCCTTCAAGACTGTTGAAAAAGCATTCCAGGTGAAGCTGGTTGAGAGAATGTCAAGAGTGTGCAAAGCTGTCATCAAGGCAAAGGGTGGCTACTTTGAAGTATCTAAGCATAAAATATTTAATTGTGTAACATTTTGAGGTTTACGACATGGTTCCATATGTGTTATTTCATAGTTTTGATGTCTTCACTATTATTCTACAATGTAGAAAATGGTAAATTTAAGGTGTGTCCAAACCTTTGACTGGTACTGTATAAGTACTGTATATAGTGTAGTGTATATATATAATATATAAGTACTGTATATAGTATGTACATGAACATGTATGCATGAGTGTGTGTGTAAAGTATATATATATATATGTATGTGTGTGTGTGTGTACTCTGTGTATATACAGCGTATGTGTGTGTGTGTACTCTGTGTATATACAGCGTATGTGTGTGGATAAACATTTTAAACAGCTTACTCTCATAGGGGTTTCATGTCTACACCCTGAAAAATCAGCTGTTCAAATTGAATAAATAATGAGAGAGAGAGAGAGCTAGAGAGAGAGAGAGAGAGAGAGAGAGAGAGAGAGAGCGAGAGAGAGAGAGCGACAGAGAGAGACAGAGAGAGAGAGAGAGAGAGCGAGAGAGAGAGAGAGAGAGAGAGAGAGAGAGAGAGAGAGAGAGAGAGAGAGAGAGAGAGAGAGAGAGAGAGAGAGAGAGAGAGAGAGAGAGAGAGAGAGAGAGAGAGAGAGAGAGCGAGAGAGAGCGAGAGAGCGAGAGAGAGAGAGAGAGAGAGAGAGAGAGAGAGAGAGAGAGAGAGAGAGAGAGAGAGAGAGAGAGAGCGAGAGAGAGAGAGAGAGAGAGCGAGAGCGAGAGAGAGAGAGAGAGAGAGAGAGAGAGAGAGAGAGAGAGAGAGAGAGAGAGAGAGAGAGAGAGAGAGAGAGAGAGAGAGAGAGAGAGAGAGAGCGAGAGACAGAGAGAGAGAGAGAGAGAGAGAGAGAGAGAGAGACAGAGAGAGAGAGAGAGAGACAGAGAGCGAGAGAGAGAGAGAGAGAGAGAGAGAGAGAGAGAGAGAGAGAGAGAGAGAGAGAGAGAGAGAGAGAGAGAGAGAGAGAGAGAGAGAGAGAGAGAGAGAGCGAATGGGGTGAAAGAGAGAGAGAGAGAGCGAAAGAGCGAATGGGGTGAAAGAGAGAGAGAGAGAGAGCGAGAGAGAGAGAGAGAGAGAGAGAGAGAGAGAGAGAGAGAGAGAGAGAGAGAGAGAGAGAGAGAGAGAGAGAGAGAGAGAGAGAGAGAGAGAGAGAGAGACAGAGAGAGAGAGAGAGAGAGAGAGAGAGAGAGACAGAGAGCGAGAGAGACAGAGAGAGAGAGAGAGAGCGAATGGGGTGAAAGAGAGAGAAACTAATAATTATGTTTGGCTAGCATGCATACCACCTAATTTAACAGAACTGCAGACAGAAACACAACCTATCTCTCAGTCCTTGGCAACCTCTTCGATAAGCAGTTTTTGCATGTTTGACTTTCACAGCTCATGGTAATTCTTCACCTGACAGAGTAAAGGTCTTCAGAGAAACATGACAGGGGCTGCAGGGTAGCCTAGTGGTTAGTAACCGAAAGGGTTGGGCTAGTAACCGAAAGGTTGCAAGTTTGAATCCCCGAGCTGACAAGGTACCAATCTGTCGTTCTGCCCCTGAACAAGGCAGTTAACCCGTCATTGAAAATAAGAATTTGTTCTTAACTGACTTGCCTAGTTAAATAAAGGTAAAAAAATAAAAATATAGACAAGAACATTGTATCGCTATAGATATGACACCCACACACACTTAACTAGTCTCCTAGACACACGACCGTTGACAAACAGACTTACCGAGTCAACACCTAGTTATCATTATTCACTATGTTCAGATCATTGTTTGTGTTAACATTCACTTCAGATATACACAATGGCTTCCTGCTCAACATTCTCAGGGTATGATGTCATCACTTAACTAGTCTCCTATTGCCTTTATCAGACCAAATCAGTGGACTTCCCCAATTGTCAATATCTCCTAGTACCTTTCTCAGACCCATTCCATGGACTTTCCATTGTCAACAGTCTCCTTTATCAGACCCATTCAGTGGACTTCCCACTGTCAATAGTGACCCTTCTCAGACATATTCCATGGACTTCCCCATTGCCAATAGCTCATTTTAATTTAAAAAGCAATGACCCTAACAAAAATAAGAATAAACTATACTATGGAACAATGACAAATTATTTAAAGAATTATAGTAAAAACGCTCTGGAGCACTTTAAATGAAATTCTAGGTAAAACAGAAAACTCTGCTCCATCCTTCATTGAGGCAGATTGCTTGTTCATAACAAAACCCTTTGATATTGCCAACCACTTTAATAACTTATTTTTGTTGTTGTTGACAAGATTACAAAACGTAGGTATGCCGTGCAAACAACAAATGCCAAGCCTTTCATATTCATGAATAATGAACAATATAATTTAAAAAACAAAGCGCTGTAATTTTGAGAAGAGATAAAACACATTTTTGTTGTTGATGTCTATAAACAAGGACATACCACCTGTTACTGACATCCTGGATGGTAAATTGCTGAGGTTCGTAGCATAATACGTTGTGACTCCTGTTTGCCACATCTTCAATTTAAGCCTAGAAGACAAATGTGTGCTCTCAGGCCTGGAGGGGGTCAAAGGTCATTCCACTACCCAAGAATAGCAGAGCACCAGTTAATGTTTCAAACAGGCCAACCAGTCAACCTGTTCCAAATGCTTAGCAAACTTTTGGAAAAAAGTTGTGTTTGATCAAATACAAAAAGTTATTTTACAGAAAACTAATTAACAACAGACTTTCAGCATGCTTATAATAGGGAAGGGCACTCAACATGCTCGGCACTGACACAAATGATTGATGATTGGCTTAAAGAAATTGACAGAAAGAAGATTGTTGAAGCTATTTTTTTAGACTTTAGTGTAGCTTTTGATGTCATTTAAGCTATTGCTGAAAACCTTAGGTGTTATGGTTTTGCATCCTCTGCCTTATTATAGATTGAGAGTTACCTATCTAATATAACACAGAGTGTTTACGTCAATGGAAGCTTCTCTAATGCACATTCAGTTGAGTGTGGTGTACCGCAGGGCAGCCGTCTAGGGCCATTATTGTTTTCTGTTTTTTTTTACTAATGACCTTCCATTGACCTTGAATAAAGCCTGTGTGTCTATGTACGCTGACAACTCAACGGTATAAACGTTGGCTGCAACAGTTAAATACGTAAATAACTGAGAGACATAACATAGAGCTCCAATCAGTTTTAGAATAGGTAACTAACAATAGGCTGGTGCTAAATATCTCAAAAACTGAAAGCCACATTTTTGGGACAAATCACTTGCTTAACACTAAACCTCGTTTAGATCTGAATAATGTGGCTATTGAGCAAGTTGAGGAGACTAAACTAGTAACCCTAGATAGCAAGACATATAGACTTAATGGTTGCTAAAATGGGAAGAGGTATGTCCATGATAGGGCATTGCCTTCTTGACATCTCATTTGACCAGACAGGTCCTACAGGCCCTAGTTTTGTCACACCTGGACTACTGTCCAGCTATGTGGTCATGTGCAGCAAAGAAGGACAACGGTGAATTCCAGTTGGTCCAGAACAAAGCAGCACGTATCGCACTTAGATGTACACAGAGGGAAAGTGTTAAGTAACAGGCATGTCATTCTCTCCTGGATCAAAGTTGAGTTCAGACACACTTAGATGTACACAGAGGGAAAGTGTCAGTAACATGCATGTCATTCTCTCCTGGAATACCAAGAGGTATTGACTTAGATGTACACAGAGGAAAAGTGTTAAGTAACATGCATGTCATTCTCTCCTGGAATACCAAGAGGTATTGATGTGTCGAAGGTACCGAACTGTCTGTTCAAGCAGTAAGGCACACAGTTCAGACACTCGTCGGTACAACACATGACATGCAACCAGAGGTCTCTTCACAGTCCCCAAGTCCAGAACAGAGGCTGGGAAACGCACAGTATTAAATAGAGCCATGACTACATGGAACTCTCTGGTAACCCAGGTAACTCAAGCTACCCATAAAACCAGATAAGAAAACACACCTTACTGCACAAAGGGGACTGTGAAGAGACACAGCCATTTTGTACATCTTGTATTGTAATTTACACTGTACTATGTATTAGACCTAGATATTGTGTGTATATACTGATACGTAGGCTACAGTATGTGTGACATTTCACATTTATGTATCTCAGTCCTCAACTAATAGTGTTCTGTACTCTGTAATATCTCCTGTTTCATGTGGAACCCAGGAAGAATAGCTGATGCTTTTGCAGCGGCTAATGGGGATCCTAATAAATACCAAATAACCAAATACCATTGTCAATAGGCTACTCCATTAATGTCAATGAGACAATGAGATGAAGACGTCGTCCTAACTAACCAGCCTTGCGCGCTACATGACTCGCTCTGATTCCAGCCTTGAGCGGTACATGACTCACTCTGATTCCAGCCTTGAGCGGTACATGACTCACTCTGATTCCAGACTTGAGCGGTACATGACTCACTCTGATTCCAGCCTTGAGCGGTACATGACTCACTCTGATTCCAGCCTTGAGCGGTACATGACTCACTCTGATTCCAGCCTTGAGCGGTACATGACTCACTCTGATTCCAGCCTTGAGCGGTACATGACTCACTCTGATTCCAGCCTTGAGCGGTACATGACTCACTCTGGTTCCAGCATTGAGCGGTACATGACTCACTCTGATTCCAGCCTTGAGCGGTACATGACTCACTCTGATTCCAGCCTTCAGCGGTACATGACTCACTCTGATTCCAGCCTTGAGCGGTACATGACTCACTCTGATTCCAGCCTTGAGCGGTACATGGCTCACTCTGATTCCAGCCTTGAGCGGTACATGACTCACTCTGATTCCAGCCTTGAGCGATACATGACTCACTCTGATTCCAGCCTTGAGCGGTACATGACTCGCTCTGATTCCAGCCTTGAGCGGTACATGACTCACCCTGATTCCAGCCTTGAGCGGTACATGACTCACTCTGATTCCAGCCTTGAGCGGTACATGACTCGCTCTGATTCCAGCCTTGAGCGGTACATGACTCACCCTGATTCCAGCCTTGAGCGGTACATGACTCACTCTGATTCCAGCCTTGAGCGGTACATGACTCACTCTGATTCCAGCCTTGAGCGGTACATGAGTCGCTCTGATTCCAGCCTTGAGCGGTACATGACTCACCCTGATTCCAGCCTTGAGCGGTACATGACTCACTCTGATTCCAGCCTTGAGCGGTACATGACTCACTCTGATTCCAGCCTTGAGCGGTACATGACTCACTCTGATTCCAGCCTTGAGCGGTACATGACTCACCCTGATTCCAGCCTTGAGCGGTACATGACTCACTCTGATTCCAGCCTTGAGCGGTACATGACTCACTCTGATTCCAGCCTTGAGCGGTACATGACGCACTCTGATTCCCTCTTTAACGACCAGAACAGTCTCAGGGTTGAGGAGTAACAGAATATATGTAATCTGATTACAAAACAAAAAACTGCAACTGTAATCAGTTACATTACCATCATACATATGGTAATATGATTACAGATACTATTGAAAAAGTAGATGATTACTTCTTGGATTACTTTTAAATTCAGAAAGGATGGTTTT
>NC_092112.1:9486570-9539070 GCF_045679555.1 Salvelinus alpinus | reverse complement strand
AACCGCCATAGAAAAGCCAGACTACGTTTTGCAACTCCACATGGGGACAAAGATCGTACTTTTGGAGAAATGTCCTCTGGTCTGATGAAACAAAAATAGAACTGTTTGGCCATATTGACGATCGTTATGTTTGGAGGAAAAAGGGGGAATCTTGCAAACCGAAGAACACCATCCCAATCGTGAAGCACAGGGGTGGCAGCATCATGTTGTAGGGTTGCTTTGCTGCAGGAGGGACTGGTGCACTTCACAAAATAGATGGCATCATGAGATAGGACAATTATGTGGATATATTGAAGCAACACCTCAAGACATCAGTCAGGAAGTTAAAGCTTGGTCGCAAATGGGTCTTCCAAATGGACAATGACCCCAAGCATACTTCCAAAGTTGTGGCAAAACGGCTTTAGGACAACAAAGTTAAGGTATTGGAGTGGCCACCACAAAGTCCTGACCTCAATCCTATAGAAAATGTGTAGGCAGAATTGAAAAAGCATGTGCAAGCAAGGAGGCCTGACAAACCTGACTCCGTTACACCAGCTCTGTCAGGAGAAATGGGCCAATATTCACCAACTTATTGTGGGAGCTTGTGGAAGGCTACCCAAAACGTTTGACCCAAGTTAAACAATTTAAAGGCAATGCTACCAAATACTAATTGAGTGTATGTAAACTTCTGACCCACTGGGTATGTGATGAAAGAAATAAAAGCTGAAATAAATCATTCTCTCAACTATTATTCTGACGTTTAACATTCTTAAAATAAAGTGGTGATCCTAACTGACCTAAAACAGGGAATTTGTACCAGGATTAAATGTCAGGAACTGTTAAAAATTGAGTTCAAATGTATTTAGTTAAGGTGTATGTAAACTTCCGACTTCAACTGTATGTAAATGTGATATTTCAGTTTAAAATTGTTCATACATTTGCAAAAATCACTATGGGGTATTGCTTGTAGATTGATGAGGGGGGAAAAACTATTTCAATCCATTTTAGATGAAGGCTGTAACGTAACAAAATGTGGAAAATATCAAGTGGTCTGAATACTTTCCGAATGCTCCGTACATCAAGAATAGTCGTGGCAGCATTCATTTTAATAATAGTAGCTTGTCAATTTTCAATTTTTGCCTATTATTGTTCCCGTTATTTATTACGTTTATCTATGGATGGATGGATGGATGGATGGATGGATGGATGGATGGATGGATGGATGGATGGAGGAGAGACAGAGACAGTAACCAAGCTATTTATCTATTACTATCCACTGTTGTCATTGTATATTATTTTTATATATTTTTTCTAGTAATATTTTATTTGTTTTTAATTACAATTCAAAGTATATTTTATGCATTGGTGCTTTGGCAATATTTATGCAATGTTTCTCATTGAATTCTCAGGGAATTCAATACACATGGTATCAACACCTCAGTATGGTGTTAACATGGTATGCTGAGGTCCCTGGTAATTCCCAGCCCGACAACATTGCCCAAAAGAGGAATGTGTAAAGGTATCGGTACTATGACTTCAACTTGATGTTCCTCCAGCGCTGGGGGCGTGTCAAAGGTTAGGGGTCAAGGGTCAGAGTACAGAACGACACTTTCAGGCGAACATCACCCAGACAGCCCAGGCAGACTCAGAGCCTGGTTCCTCTCTAGGTTTCTTCCTAGGTTTAGGCCTTTCTAGGGAGTTTTTCCTAGCCACCGTGCTTCTACACCTGCATTGCTTGCTGTTTGGGGGGTTTTAGGCTGGGTTTCTGTACAGCACTTTGAGATATCAGCTGATGTAAGAAGGGCTATATAAATCAATTTGATTTGATTTGATTCTCATGCCAATAGAGCAATTTGCATTTTCATTTGAGAGACAAAGTGAGAGAGACAGAGACTCACACAGAGAGAGAGAGAGAGAGTGGTGGTGGAGGAGGAAAGAGACGGTAACCAATCTGTGAGTATAGTATTTACAGACATGTGTCTATGAATAATTCTCCAGTCCTGTCATGTACTGTATAGTGAGGTATTCACTAGCGACTCATTAAACACAGCTCTCTAGCCTACTGTGGTACATTATTATGAATGTTTGGCACATTTCACACCTTAAAGGCTTTTTGATGCTGAAAAGGTGCTTGACTTGTTTCTGTTCCCCAGAGCAAAGACCTTTCTGGTTTTCAGGCGCAGCAAACTGTGCTAGAACAGGCAGCCTGTTAGTACTATCACAATTACATGCCTCTGTGATCACATTTTCCAGACGATTTCAATTACAGGAAGGTGCCTGACTGAGCCGCAAATTATGTTAGTTGTATTTTGTCTTTGATTGGCTTTCCTCTCTCTCTCTCTCTCTCTCTCTCTCTCTCTCTCTCTCTCTCTCTCTCTCTCTCTCTCTCTCTCTCTCTCTCTCTCTCTCTCTCTCTCTCTCTCTCTCTCTCTCTCTCTCTCTCTCTCTCTCTCTCTCTCTCTCTCTCTCTCTCTCTCTCTCTCTCTCTCTCTCTCTCTCTCTCTCTCTCTCTCTCTCTCTCTCTCTCTCTCTCTCTCTCTCTCTCTCTCTCTCTCTCTCTCCCCCCCTCCCCCTCCCGAGGGCTGGTCTCTCTACTGTTGAGTGAACCGTACCTAAACCAAACTGACTCCGACAGAAATGCCACCGCTGCACATTCACATTGTTCCAGGTCAGCCAGTCGTCAGGCAAGCAGATGTTTGTGGTTGGTTTGTTCCTGGTCAGCCAGGTTGGTTTCAGGACGTTGACACCCTTTTAACGCCCTGCGGTCACTGGGCACAATTCCAGTTCGAGCAGCCAGACAGACAAACCTGTGGCTAGTTTTAGGCAGGCAGCTAGGCGGACGAACACACCTGTGGCAAGGACCACCTGCTTTACAAAGGACCTTACCACACATTCTGATGAAGTCACTGTAGCTGTGGAAGGCCCTGGCCCCTGCTTTTTCAGATGACCCAAGACATTCCAGTGGCCCAACCCACAGTAACCTAACTGTGGGAGCAGGTTCCACTATGGGTGGTAGACATTGGGTGGGAATCACTACTCCAAATATAGCTGAGACCCATCCAAGTATAGCATAAAACAGCCATCAAAGCCTCTGTGAAAATCCCCTCCTTTTCTCAACAACAACAACATAAACTATGAGGTGAGCCACTGTTTATTCACATCAGGGCATGTCTTCATGTCATTATCAGGAATAAAAGAACATATCAGGAGAGAAAGTCAAGGCAGGAGGAGAGGAGACAACTCTCTCAACTCTCTCAGCTCTCTCAACTCTCTCAGCTCTCTCAGCTCTCTCAACTCTCTCAGCTCTCTCAGCTCTCTCAACTCTCTCAGCTCTCTCAGCTCTCTCAGCTCTCACAGCCCTCTCAACTCTCTCAACTCTCTCAACTCTCACAGCTCTCTCAGCTCTCTTAGCTCTCACAGCTCTCTCAGCTCTCTCAACTCTCTCAGCTCTCTCAGCTCTCTCAACTCTCTCAGCTCTCACAGCCCTCTCAACTCTCTCAGCTCTCTCAGCTCTCTCAGCTCTCTCAGCTCTCTCCCTCAACTCTCTCAACTCTCTCAACTCTCTCAACTCTCTCAGCTCTCTCAACTCTCTCAGCTCTCACAGCTCTCTCAGCTCTCTCAACTCTCTCAACTCTCACAGCTCTCTCAGCTCTCTCAGCTCTCTCAACTCTTTGTGATTCTCGAGTGGTGGAGGGGTCTATAAGGCACTGCATCTCAGTACTAGAGGCGTCACTACAGATCCTGGTTCGATTCCAGGCTGCATCACAACCGGCCGTGATTGGGAGTCCCATAGGGCGGCGCACAATTGGTCCAGCGTCGTCCGGGTTAGGGTTTGGCCACATTAGGCCGTCATTGTAAATAAGAATTTGTTCATAACTGACTTGCCTAGTTAAATAAAGGTTAAATCAATAAAAAATAAAAACTCTCTCAACTCTCTCTTGTCCAAAGCAGCTGCATATGATGCTTTAATGAGCCGTGTTGAGAATCTGTCTTAAGTGCTTGTGAAAACTACAATCCATTATTAATGAAGAGGTTTCCTGGTGGATGTCTTTAATTGTGATGGATCCCCTCCAAGGCCTAGTTAATAATGTAACTCACTGTACCAGGTAGTACAGTGTAGAGTCTTATCTAACCAGGTAGTACAGTGTAGAGTCTTATCTGACCAGGTAGTACAGTGTAGAGTCTTATCTGACCAGGTAGTACAGTGTAGAGTCTTATCTGACCAGGTAGTACAGTGTAGAGTCTTATCTGACCAGGTAGTACAGTGTAGAGTCCTATCTGACCAGGTAGTACAGTGTAGAGTCTTATCTGACCAGGTAGTACAGTGTAGAGTCTTATCTAACCAGGTAGTACAGTGTAGAGTCTTATCTGACCAGGTAGTACAGTGTAGAGTCCTATCTGACCAGGTAGTCCTATCTGACCAGGTAGTACAGTGTAGAGTCCTATCTAACCAGGTAGTATAGTGTAAAGTCTTATCTAACGGTAATAGGTACAGACATTGTTGTATATTGAAATATTTGTTGTTTCTGACAGCCATATTTCTTCACTATAAAGAAGGGATGGGAAAATATCTTCAGAGTTATGCTGTTGCTGGCTGGTCTTCCTCTGTTGCTGGCTGGTCTTCCTCTGTAGCTGGCTGGTCTTCCTCTGTTGCTGGCTGGTCTTCCTCTGTAGCTGGCTGGTCTTCCTCTGTTGCTGGCTGGTCTTCCTCTGTAGCTGGCTGGTCTTCCTCTGTAGCAGGCTGGTCTTCCTCTGTAGCAGGCTGGTCTTCCTCTGTTGCTGGCTGGTCTTCCTCTGTTGCTGGCTGGTCTTCCTCTGTAGCAGGCTGGTCTTCCTCTGTAGCTGGCTGGTATTCCTCTGTTGCTGGCTGGTCTTCCTCTGTAGCAGGCTGGTCTTCCTCTGTAGCTGGCTGGTATTCCTCTGTAGCAGGCTGGTCTTCCTCTGTAGCAGGCTGGTCTTCCTCTGTTGCTGGCTGGTCTTCCTCTGTAGCAGGCTGGTCTTCCTCTGTAGCTGGCTGGTATTCCTCTGTAGCAGGCTGGTCTTCCTCTGTAGCAGGCTGGTCTTCCTCTGTAGCAGGCTGGTCTTCCTCTGTTGCTGGCTGGTCTTCCTCTGTAGCAGGCTGGTCTTCCTCTGTAGCAGGCTGGTCTTCCTCTGTAGCAGGCTGGTCTTCCTCTGTAGCAGGCTGGTCTTCCTCTGTAGCAGGCTGGTATTCCTCTGTAGCAGGCTGGTCTTCCTCTGTAGCAGGCTGGTCTTCCTCTGTCGCTGGCTGGTCTTCCTCTGTAGCAGGCTGGTCTTCCTCTGTAGCTGGCTGGTCTTCCTCTGTAGCAGGCTGGTCTTCCTCTGTAGCAGGCTGGTCTTCCTCTGTTGCTGGCTGGTCTTCCTCTGTAGCAGGCTGGTCTTCCTCTGTAGCTGGCTGGTATTCCTCTGTAGCAGGCTGGTCTTCCTCTGTAGCAGGCTGGTCTTCCTCTGTAGCTGGCTGGTATTCCTCTGTAGCTGGCTGGTATTCCTCTGTAGCTGGCTGGTATTCCTCTGTAGCTGACTGGTATTCCTCTGTAGCTGACAGTCAGTCAGAGGATGGGATTGACATGTTATTATAGTATGTGTTGTTTGTGTGTGAGTGTATATGTGTGTATGTGTGAATATGTGTGTCACTCCGCTTCTCGCTAGCAGTGAGCTAATGTGTGCAAACATCTGAATGTGTGAGCAAGGGGACAACATGAGCAGCCATCAATACTAAGAGATCACGAGAATGAATCTATTGCAGCGTCCTGTGGTTTGACAACCAGGATATGGCTGGAGGGGAACTCTCTCTGAAGCTGAAACCATCATGGGAGAATAGCGGAGATTGATCCTCAGACAAAGAAACAACAACTGACTGGTGAAAGCTTGAAAAACAATATGGTGAAAAAAAATCACATGTTAATATTATCATCCATTGTATTGGGCTGGGTAGTTAGAGTCTATTGTATTTCAACCCTGTTGTATAGAGAGTGGACATTGTGTGGAAGAGTTGGTCTGCTCCCTTAGCGATCACATCATCACGAGGGCAAGCGGATCTCAAGATCACACACACACACACACACACACACACACACACACACACACACACACACACACACACACACACACACACACACACACACACACACACACACACACACACACACACACACACACACACACACACACACACACACACACACACACACACACACACACAGCACGTTGCGGGGAGGTGAGCGGAACAGTGATGTCATGTGTTGAGCAGCTTCGGTCGGCGGAGCGAGTACGTGTGTGTGTGTGTGTCTCTGTAGAGTTAAATCGGCAGAATAGATGAGCTCACTTCCTGTCAGAGTTTTAGGGGAACTTTCTCTCTGTATGTGTTTGTGACACCATGTAAAGACCATGCCGTTTAAATGAGAGCATGTGATTTGAAGAAATACAGTACATGACATGACTATTACCTTATGTTGTATCCTGTCCTACGTAAACCTCAAACTCAACTCTAGACCTGGAAACCAGTTCCACTGTCTTTTTTCCTTAGTTCCCATCCTTCCAGGGTCAGATTTAGACCTGGGACACCAGGTGGGTGATTCCCCTCCTACCAGGGTCTGATTTATACCTGGGACACCAGGTGGGTGATTCCCCTCCTACCAGGGTCTGATTTATACCTGGGACACCAGGTGGGTGATTCCCTTTTAACCAGGGTCTGATTTAGACCAGGGACACCAGGTAAATTATTCCCTTTTAACCAGGGTCTGATTTAGACCTGGGACACCAGGTGATTGATTCCCCTTTAATCAGGGACTGATTAAGACCTGGGACACCAGGTGATTGATTCCCCTTCAATCAGGGACTGATTTAGACCTGGGACACCAGGTGGGTGATTCCCCTCTAATCAGGGACTGATTTAGACCTGGGACACCAGGTGGGTGATTCCCCTCTAATCAGGGACTGATTTAGACCTGGGACACCAGGTGGGTGATTCCCCTCTAATCAGGGACTGATTTAGACCTGGGACACCAGGTGGGTGATTCCCCTCTACAACACAATGCCACAGATTTCTCAAGTTTTGAGGGAGTGTGCAAATGACATGCTGACTGAAGTTGTGTTGTTTTAGAGAATTTGGCAGTACGTCCAACCGGCCTCGCAATCGCAGACCACGTGTATGGCGTTGTGTGGGGGTAGCGGTTTGCTGATGTCAACGTTGTGAACAGAGTGCCCCATGGTGACAGTGGGGTTACGGTCTGAACAGGCAATAAGCTACGGACAACAAACACAGTTGCATTTTATCAATTGCGATTTGAATGCACGGAGATACCGTGACGACATCCTGTGGCCCATTGTCGTGCCGTTCCTTGGCCGTCCTCACCTCAGGTTTCAGCATGTTAATAATGAACGTTATCTGTGACCAGCAGGTACATGTCTGTATTCTCAGTCATGTGAAATCCATGGATTAGGCCCTAAATAATTTCTTTCAATTGACTGATTTCCTTATATGAACTGTAACTCAGTAAAATCCTTGAAATCGTTGCATGTTTGTTGCATTTATATTTTTTGTTCATTATAGATACTGTTGCTCTTAGGCCTCATGTTTCTGGGAAACTTCTTGAATTTTGCTTATCTCTCCATTATCTCTACTGTTCTGATCAATCTCCTCCGAATCGTTCCACTACAGGGAACTTGAGACTTAAAAGAAAACACACATGATGTTTTTCAGCGTACAGTTTGTTTTCAACCATAACATCATTCTTAGGAACTATATCTCAATCGCTAGGTAGTCCTTCGAAATACAAACTCCTTGAAGTTCCCTGTAGTGTATTGTAACCACACATTTCTCACTAACTTCCCTCCTCCCCTCTCCCCCCTCTCCCCAGCTACAGTATAACCACCATGACACTTTTAGAGGGTTCCAGAAGACACAATGAAACTTTTAGATGGTTCTAGTAGCCACCATGACACTTTTAGAGGGTTCTAGTAGCCACCATGACACTTTTAGAGGGTTCTGGTAGCCACCATGACACTTTTAGAGGGTTCTGGTAGCCACCATGACACTTTTAGAGGGTTCTAGTAGCCACCATGACACATTTAGAGGGTTCTAGTAGCCACCATGACACTTTTAGAGGGTTCTAGTAGCCACCATGACACATTTAGAGGGTTCTGGTAGCCACCATGACACTTGTAGAGGGTTCTAGTAGCCACCATGACACTTTTAGAGGGTTCTAGTAGCCATGTTGACACTTTAAGAGGGTTCTAGTAGCCACAATGACAATTTTAGAGGGTTCTAGTAGCCACCATGACACTTTTAGAGGGTTCTAGTAGCCACCATGACACTTCTAGAGGGTTCTAGTAGCCATGTTGACACTTTTAGAGGGTTCTAGTAGCCATGGTGACACTTTTACAAATGCATGAAGAAGGAAATAAATTCCACAAATGAACTTTTAACAAAGCACACCTGTTAATTGAAATGCATTCCAGGTGACTACCTCATGAAGCTGGTTGAGAGTGTGCAAAGCTGTCATCAAGGCAAAGGCTGGCTACTTTGAAGAATCTGAAATATAAAATATATTTTGATTTGTTTAACACTTTTTCTGGTTACTACATGATTCCATATGTGTTATTTCATAGTTTTGATGTCTTCACTATTATTCTACAATGTAGAAAATAGCAAAAATAAAGAAAAACCCTGGAATAAGTAGGTGTGTCCAAACGTTTGACTGGTACTGTATATAGTTTCCTGATCTTTCTTATATCTCTCAGATATAGTGCTGACACCTCAGTACACACTTAATTTAGGGGCTATTATCTGTGGCTACAGAATCCTCTAAAAGTGTCATGGTGGCTTCTGGTACTGAACATGTTAGCCAATGCGTTTCTATAGGCAAAATAGCAGTAATGTCATTTTTTGTATGTATTTATTTTTGATACCTTACAGGGTCCTAAAATGTTAAATCAAATAACTAAACAATGCTTGGTATGACCATCTTAAAACAATTCCATATGTTAGATTAGTATGTTATACTGGTGCAGTTATACCATGGGAGCCTAATGGCCATATGCCATAGTTGTCATTCTATGGCACAGATGACCTCGCCTCTACGGTCTTTATGGTATCTGTACATCCATATGTCCAGAGGCTCAGCTCGGAGATTTGGGAGGAGCAGGTAAATATGCATAGATAGACCTTTGACCTTTTAGTTATGTGACCTCTCTCACAGGCAGGGTTAGAATCAGAGAGCCCAGAGAGTGACATCACCATTCTGTCACAAAGCTGAGGGGTAACACTACAAAACAGGATGATCTTGCCTAAATACTCTGAAATAACTTTTTGTTTTTTAAATTTTTGACTCAACAACCAGTAAAACAACAGTTATTTCTGGTTGTTAATCAAAAGTTAGTTGTTGTTGTTGTTAGTTAGTTAGTTGGCGAACTCGTTGCTCCGTTCTGACAATGGGGATGTGGTTTTAAGTGTTGTTTCTGTTTCCTCAGTCCTGTGGTGTGTTTGGAAACTGGATGTTAAGTAACTTGTTTACCACAGGTATTCTTTATCCAGACATGGTGTTTTCCATAAACAGACCGATAAGAGTTGTGACCGTTTCTCTTATCTAAACGTAATGACATCTATACACTCTTAGAAAAAAAAGGGTTCCACAAGAGTTCTTAATGTCTGTCCCCAAAGGAGAACCCTTTTTTGGTTCCAGGTAGAACTCTTTTGAGTTCCATGTAGAACCCTCTGTTGAAAGGGTTCTACCTGGAACCAAAAAGGGTTCTTCAAAGGGTTCTCCTATGGGGACAACCAAAGAACCATTTTAGGTTCTAGATAGCACCTTTGTTCTATGTCAACCACAGATCTTAACCTCTTGGTCATCCTCAGAGCATCTATATAGTACATTCAGTTAGAATGGGTGGTATGGGTCTTGTATTAGGGGTGTGTTTGGTCTGTGGATGGTATGGGTCTTGTATTCGGGGTGTGTTCGGGCTGTGGGTGGTGTGGGTCTTGTATTAGGGGTGTGGTTGGGTTGTGGGTGGTGTGGGTCTTGTATTCGGGGTGTGGTCGGGCTGTGGGTGGTGTGGGTCTTGTATTAGGGGTGTGTTTGGGCTGTGGGTGGTGTGGGTCTTGTATTAGGGGTGTGTTTGGGTTGTGGGTGGTGTGGGTCTTGTATTAGAGGTGTGTTTGGTCTGTGGATGGTGTGGGTCTTGTATTAGGGGTCTGTTTGGTCTGTGGATGGTGTGGGTCTTGTATTCGGGGTGTGGTCGGGCTGTGGGTGGTGTGGGTCTTGTATTAGGGTTGTGTTTGGGCTGTGGGTGGTGTGGGTCTTGTATTAGGGGTGTGGTTGGGTTGTGGGTGGTTGGGTCTTGTATTCGGGGTGTGGTCGGGCTGTGGATGGTGTGGGTCTTGTATTAGGGGTGTGTTTGGTCTGTGGATGGTGTGGGTCTTGTATTAGGGGTGTGGTTGGGTTGTGGGTGGTGTGGGTCTTGTATTCGGGGTGTGGTTGGTCTGTGGGTGGTTGGGTCTTGTATTAGGGGTGTGGTTGGGCTGTGGGTGGTGTGGGTCTTGTATTAGGGGTGTGTTTGGGCTGTGGGTGGTGTGGGTCTTGTATTAGGGGTGTGTTTGGGTTGTGGGTGGTGTGGGTCTTGTATTAGAGGTGTGTTTGGTCTGTGGATGGTGTGGGTCTTGTATTAGGGGTGTGTTTGGTCTGTGGATGGTGTGGGTCTTGTATTCGGGGTGTGGTCGGGCTGTGGGTGGTGTGGGTCTTGTATTAGGGGTGTGTTTGGGCTGTGGGTGGTGTGGGTCTTGTATTAGGGGTGTGGTTGGGTTGTGGGTGGTTGGGTCTTGTATTCGGGGTGTGGTCGGGCTGTGGATGGTGTGGGTCTTGTATTAGGGGTGTGTTTGGTCTGTGGATGGTGTGGGTCTTGTATTAGGGGTGTGGTTGGGTTGTGGGTGGTGTGGGTCTTGTATTCGGGGTGTGGTTGGTCTGTGGGTGGTTGGGTCTTGTATTAGGGGTGTGGTTGGGCTGTGGGTGGTGTGGGTCTTGTATTAGGGGTGTGGTTGGGTTGTGGGTGGTTGGGTCTTGTATTCGGGGTGTGGTCGGGCTGTGGGTGGTTGGGTCTTGTATTAGGGGTGTGGTCGGGCTCTGGGTGGTGTGGGTCTTGTATTAGGGGTGTGGTTGGGTTGTGGGGGGTTGTGGGGGGTTGGGTCTTGTATTCGGGGTGTGGTTGGGTTGTGGGGGGTTTGGGTCTCTTATTAGGGGTGTGATTGGGTTGTGAGGGGTTGGGTCTTGTATTAGGGGTGTGTTTGGGTTGTGGGTGGTGTGGGGGGTTGGGTCTTGTATTCGGGGTGTGGTCGGGTTGTGGGGGGTTGGGTCTCTTATTAGGGGTGTGATTGGGTTGTGGGGGGTTGGGTCTTGTATTAGGGGTGTGTTTGGGTTGTGGGTGGTGTGGGGGGTTGGGTCTTGTATTCGGGGTGTGGTCGGGTTGTGGGGGGTTGGGTCTTGTATTAGGGGTGTGTTTGGGTTGTGGGTGGTGTGGGGGGTTGGGTCTTGTATTAGGGGTGTGTTTGGGCTATGGGTGGTCTTGACTAGGGGGAGGAGGTGAAGGTGGAGGTTGCAGTAGTAGATGGTTGGTATGTAACCAGTCTGAGGCTGGGCATCACATCCTCTTCTGATGCTTGTCAGAGCAGCCACTGTTTTTTTTCTTTCCAACATTATTAAGGGTTGGCACTTTCATACAGTATTAAGGGTTGGCACTTTCAAACATTATAAAGGGTTGGCACTTTCAGACATTATAAAAGGTTGGCACTTTCAGACATTATTAAGGGTTGGCACTTTCAGACATTATAAAGGGTTGGCACTTTCAGACATTATTAAGGGTTGGCACTTTCAGACATTATTAAGGGTTGGCACTTTCAGACATTATTAAGGGTTGGCACTTTCAGACATTATAAAGGGTTGGCACTTTCAGACATTATTAAGGGTTGGCACTTTCAGACATTATAAAGGGTTGGCACTTTCATACATTATTAAGGGTTGGCACTTTCAGACATTATTAAGGGTTGGCACTTTCAGACATTATTAAGGGTTGGCACTTTCAGACATTATAAAGGGTTGGCACTTTCAGACATTATTAAGGGTTGGCACTTTCAGACATTATAAAGGGTTGGCACTTTCAGACATTATTAAGGGTTGGCACTTTCAGACATTATAAAGGGTTGGCACTTTCATACATTATTAAGGGTTGGCACTTTCATACATTATAAAGGGTTGGCACTTTCAGACATTATAAAAGGTTGGCACTTTCAGACATTATAAAGGGTTGGCACTTTCAGACATTATAAAGGGTTGGTACTTTCATACATTATTAAGGGTTGGCACTTTCAGACATTATAAAGGGTTGGCACTTTCAGACATTATAAAGGGTTGGCACCTTCAGACATTATAAAGGGTTGGTACTTTCATACATTATTAAGGGTTGGCACTTTCAGACATTATTAAGGGTTGGCACTTTCAGACATTATTAAGGGTTGGCACTTTCAGACATTATTAAGGGTTGGCACTTTCATACATTATTAAGGGTTGGCACTTTCAGACATTATAAAAGGTTGGCACTTTCAGACATTTTAAGGGTTGGCACTTTCAGACATTATAAAGGGTTGGCACTTTCATACATTATTAAGGGTTGGTACTTTCAGACATTATAAAAGGTTGGCACTTTCAAACATTTTAAGGGTTGGCACTTTCAGACATTATAAAGGGTTGGCACTTTCATACATTATTAAGGGTTGGCACTTTCAGACATTATAAAAGGTTGGCACTTTCAAACATTTTAAGGGTTGGCACTTTCAGACATTATAAAGGGTTGGCACTTTCATACATTATAAAGGGTTGGCACTTTCAGACATTATAAAGGGTTGGCACTTTCAGACATTATAAAGGGTTGGTACTTTCATACATTATTAAGGGTTGGCACTTTCAGACATTATTAAGGGTTGGCACTTTCATACATTATTAAGGGTTGGCACTTTCAGACATTATAAAAGGTTGGCACTTTCAGACATTTTAAGGGTTGGCACTTTCAGACATTATAAAGGGTTGGCACTTTCATACATTATTAAGGGTTGGTACTTTCAGACATTATAAAGGGTTGGCACTTTCATACATTATAAAGGGTTGGCACTTTCAGACATTATAAAGGGTTGGTACTTTCAGACATTATTAAGGGTTGGTACTTTCAGACATTATTAAGGGTTGGCACTTTCAGACATTATAAAGGGTTGGCACTTTCAGACATTATAAAGGGTTGGTGTTCCTGAACTAAAATGAAGCACTTTCAATGGAGATTCACAAGACAGGCCTTTTGACATTAGACACGTGTGCTGTGTCACAAATGAGATCCTGTTCCCTATACACTGCACTACTTTTGACCAGGGCCCATAGTGCACTATATAGGGAAAGGGGTGCCATTTTGGACGTAATCGTGGTTATGGAAGTCCCGGACTTGAATTAGCAAAGGAAGTGTGTGTTTGTTCAGTGTCCTGTCAGGGGAGAGGCATGTAGCCAGACAGAAATAGCTCCCAAAACTTTCTCCCCTCTTTTCATCTGAGATGTGTGGGTGGACAGGACCTCTGAGACAAACAATGACATCAGGATCAACACCACACGCACACACACACACACACACACACACACACACACACACACACACACACACACACACACACACACACACACACACACACACACACACACACACACACACACACACACACACACACACACACACACACACACACACACACACACACACACACACACACACACACACACACACACACACACACGGTCATGCAGGGTTAGGTGATGTCATCCCCTGGCTGCCCCCATGATCACCCCCTTGGGACTCCTAACCCCGAGGAGACACCTGTACATCATTAACACACTGGAGAGGGGGAGGAGGAGGAGGGGAAAAGGGGGAGGGAGAGAAAGAGGGGGGAGGAGAGGGAGAGGGAAAGGGAAAGGGAGGAGGAGAGGAGGACAGGGGTAGGAGAGGTAGAGGGAGAGGAGGAGAAGAGGAGGACAGGAGGACAGGGGTATGAGAGGAGAGGAGGAGGAGACATGTCTATATCGCCAGAACCACTAAGGGTATTTATAATATAGTCTATACCGCCAGAACGTATATAAGGTATACAGTATATCAAGTTAAATAAAATTGTCATTAATCGCGTTATTATTTCTAATTAACGCATTTGTATCTGGATCTTTTAAAATTATAACTGATTTATATTCTTTTTGTGAGAGCGGCAAGATATTTACCAGGATTATTTGCCATTAAGTGCTTTATTTGAGTTCAATCTGTAGTTGTTGGCTCTCTTTAAGAGTAAAAGATCGTATTCAAAAACGTAATTTTCTTCTTTACGTTGTAAAGATGTTTTGGTGGGCTTTTTTAAAAATAGTGATTTATTTTTCATGAACTTTTCTTCTTTTAACTTTGGCCGAGTATGAGATTATCATTCCCCTAATGTACACCTTAAAGACATCCCAAATTATACCGGGGGTTGGCTTTTCTCTGTCCTCTGTCTACATCTGTAATAATAAAGAGTTCTATTTTTATGTATTTAACACATTTCGGGTCCAAAAGATGAGCTCTGTTCATTCTCCAAATTCTGTCGCTAAGTGTATTTTCTGTTGGTGTAATTCAGCATGACACTGGAGAATGAGCCGATATCACTATATCATGAATTTTTTTATCCAGTAAATGGTTGAGTACATTTTTAGAGATAAAACAATGTAGTACATTCTTGAATAGTTTTTCTTATTTTGAAAAAAAGGAATCGTCTTTTGTAGTTGGGAATAGTGATCTCCAGGAGTCAATGTTGTGTTCGAGACCACCTAAAGCAAGACCGAGTCAAGACCAAGACCAGAGCAAATTTAGTCTGAGTCAAGAACAAGACTGGGGGCCTCCTGGGTGGCGCAGTGGTCTAGGGCACTGCATCGCAGCGCTAGCTGCGCCACCAGAGTCTCTGGGTTCGCGCCCAGGCTCCGGGAGGTCCGTGGGGCGATGCACAATTGACCTAGCGTCGTCCGGGTTAGGGAGGGTTTGGCCGGTAGGGATATCCTTGTCTCATCAATTAACAGTAAATCCTTGTCTCATCAATTAACAGTAAATTAAACCTAATAAAAACATCTGTCTGTCCAGGACCGGAGTCTACACAGACCAGTGCGCCATAGCCAATCAAAGCTACAAACAAGCCATTTGCCACACAGGCCTGTCATCATTCACTATGAACTGGACTGTGTGTTTCCAGGCAGTAGGACCTGCCATCATTCACTATGAACTGGACTGTGTGTTTACAGGAAGTAGGGCCTGACATCATTCACTATGAACTGGACTGTGTGTTTACAGGAAGTAGGGCCTGACATCATTCACTATGAACTAGACTGTGTGTTTACAGGCAGTAGGACCTGTCATCATTCACTATGAACTGGACTGTGTGTTTACAGGCAGTAGGGCCTGACATCATTCACTATGAACTGGACTGTGTGTTTACAGGCAGTAGGACCTGTCATCATTCACTATGAACTGGACTGTGTGTTTACAGGCAGTAGGACCTGCCATCATTCACTATGAACTGGACTGTGTGTTTACAGGAAGTAGGACCTGACATCATTCTCTATGAACTGGACTGTGTGTTTACAGGCAGTAGGGCCTGACATCCTTCACTATGAACTGGACTGTGTGTTTACAGGCAGTAGGACCTGTCATCATTCACTATGAACTGGACTGTGTGTTTACAGGCAGTAGGGCCTGACATCATTCACTATGAACTGGACTGTGTGTTTACAGGCAGTAGGACCTGCCATCATTCACTATGAACTGGACTGTGTGTTTACAGGAAGTAGGGCCTGCCATCATTCACTATGAACTGGACTGTGTGTTTACAGGCAGTAGGGCCTGTCATCATTCACTATGAACTGGACTGTGTGTTTACAGGAAGTAGGGCCTGTCATCATTCACTATGAACTGGACTGTGTGTTTACAGGAAGTAGGGCCTGTCATCATTCACTATGAACTGGACTGTGTGTTTACAGGCAGTAGGGCCTGACATCATTCTCTATGAACTGGACTGTGTGTTTACAGGCAGTAGGGCCTGACATCCTTCACTATGAACTGGACTGTGTGTTTACAGGCAGTAGGGCCTGTCATCATTCACTATGAACTGGACTGTGTGTTTACAGGCAGTTGGGCCTGTCATCATTCACTATGAACTGGACTGTGTGTTTACAGGCAGTAGGACCTGCCATCATTCACTATGAACTGGACTGTGTGTTTACAGGAAGTAGGGCCTGTCATCATTCACTATGAACTGGACTGTGTGTTTACAGGAAGTAGGGCCTGACATCATTCACTTTGAACTGGACTGTGTGTTAACAGGAAGTAGCAACAGCGTGACTTTAGATCATTAGAACACATTCACCAATAGCCATAAAATACACCGGAATGGATTTCTGCAAATATGTAAATACAACGGGAGTCGTGTGACATTTGGGATATTTATTGTCCAACTGATCATACAACCATGAAAAAGTTAGGCTTTCACTTCCTCAATTATGCACATCAACAACAACAATATCAACAACTGATGTTAGCCAGAGCAAGATAAGCTAAAATCTAACGAAGGAACATGAGATAAATCCTCTCAAACTTGTTCAGCTCCTCGTCCTTCTGCAGCTTGCCTGCCAATACATGCTGTCTCAACCAAGTTCTTTGACTAACTACTACTTTTTTTTAACTTCTACTGACACAAGTCACATTCAGCAGTGTTTCATGTTCGTAAATGCATAATTTGTTCGGTTCCACAGGTGCATGTTCATTAATTATTTATGGTTCATTGAACAAGCACGGGGACACAGGGGACACAGTGTTTAAACAGGTTTAAACAGTGTTTAAACCCTTTACAATGAAGATTTGTGTTATTGTTTTGATTTTTAAAGAATTATCTTTGAAAGACAGGGTCCTGAAAAAGGGCTGTTTCTTTTTTTTGCTTATCTGCTTATCTGAGTTTATCTGCTTCCCAAGCTTTTGTCAGATATTATGCATCCTAATCAAACAGGTTTTTTACGTGGACGATACATTGGAGATTATAAAAGACAAGTACTGGAAACAATAGAACACTACAAAATATTGGGGAAACCAGGCCTGGTTTTCATAGCTGACTTTGAAAAGGCTTTTGATAAAGTATGACTGGAGTGTATATATAAATGCCTGGAATATTTCAATTTTGGAGAATCTCTTATAAAATGAGTTAAAGTTATGTATAGTAACACTGGGTGTAAAATAGTAAATAATGGCTACATCTCAGAAAGTTTTAAACTGTCAGGAGGAGTAAAACAAGGTTGTCCACTATCGGCATATCTATTTATTATTGCCATTGAAATGTTAGCTGTTAAAATTAGATCCAACAATAATATTAAGGGATTAGAAATTCGTGGCTTAAAAACGAAGGTGTCATTGTACGCTGATGATTCATGTTTTCTTTGAAATCCACAATTAGAATCCATCCACAGCCTCATAGAGGCTGTTTCTAACCTCTCTGGATTAAAACCAAATTATGATATGTGTTGGATCACAAAAAAATACAATTGTAGTACCGTGTAGTTTACTTTTTAAATTATATGAGCAAAAATAATAAACATTTATTTGGAATGGCAAGCCAAACAAAATTAAAAGGGCCTATTTATATAATGAATATGAATTCGGAGGGCAGAAATGATTACATATTAAAACATTAGACCATTATGACATCACTAAAGGCATCAATCATACAAAAGTTATATTTAAATCCAAAATGGTTCTCTAGTAAATTAGTAAGAATGTCAAGAATGGCCTTTTTTACCTTTATTTAGATTACAACCGCTCACTTTCGGTTATTTGAAAATGAAATAATCTCCAAAATATCGCTATGTTTTAAACAAGCCACAGAAAGTTGGTTGCAATTTCAGTTTAATCCACCTGAAAAGACAGAACAAATAATACAACAAATATTGTGGTTAAACTCAAATATAGTAATTGATAAAAAAAACTATATTTTTCTATAAAAAAAGGTATAATCTTTGTAAATGATATCATAAATAGGACTGGTGGAGTTATGTCACACATGCAGCTAACACAGACATATTGAAATGTCTGCTCTACCCAAAATTACAGCCAACTAATTGCAGCATTACCACAAACATGTAAGAGGCAAGTGGAAGGGGAAAAAAGTAAGGAACATGTCTGGCGGCCCTGCGGTAAAGACCAACATTGTGTCAGGTTTTGGCCAGGACTGTTCAGGTTTTGGTCACTAGATGTCCCCATTGCACCTTTTTTGTACCTTTTGTTTTTTCCTTGCTCTAATTATTGTTTGCACCTGTGTGTCGTTCCCTTGTTAGTATTTAAACCCTGTGTGTTCCTCAGTTCTTTGCTCAGTGATTGTATGTTAGCACCCAGCCCCAGCCTTGTTGTGAACATATTTCTCTTATTGGATTTTCCAGAGGTTCTCTGGTTTAGTGCTTGTGTATTTTTGAGTAGTCTTTTGAGGTTTGTTTTTCCCTGCTGTTTTTACCACTTTGTGGAGTTTCTTTGTATTTTGGAGGATATCCATTTTGTGCCTCTTGGCTTTATTTTTGGACGTGGTGGATTTATATTCTTTGCCTGAAGATCTTGTCCTTTTATTAAACCACCATTTCTAGTACTGCTGAGTCTGCCTCATCTTCTGGGTTCTGCCGACTATTAGTGACTGTTTCTCTCACCGGGTCCTGACAGAAACACTGAGCCATTAAAATGAACCCAGAGGCAGCCAGTACCCAGGACTTTTTTCCCATGCTGTCCCACCACGAGGGGACTGTCCAACGTCACGAAGCTGCTCTGGTTCAGCAAGAGGCCTTACTGGCTGGACATTCTCAACTTCTGTCGGAGATGATGACTTCCATAAAGCAGATTTCTGATCAACTTTCTCCTGCAACCGCTTCTGCTCCAGTTCATCAGATTCAAGTGCCCGTGGCAGTTAACCCCCTGGCTGAACCTCGTCTGCCGCCTCCCCAACGGTTCTCAGGTGATCCGAATGTTTGTAAGGGGTTTTTCACCCAATGTTCTCTCTCCTTCGAGCTGCAACCCTCGTCGTTTCCCACCGACCTGTCCAAGATAGCATATATCATCACCCTGCTGTCGGAAAAAGCCCTAGCCTGGGCTACTGCTGTGTGGGATGCCCAAAGTCCCTGCTGTGCCAGCTACTCTAACTTTGCTGAAGAATTCAAGCGAGTGTTTCAAGATCCCACCAGGGGTCCTGACTCAGCCAAACAGCTCCTGACTCTCAGCCAAGGTCGGCGCAGCGTGACGGACTATGCCATCCAGTTCCGCACGGTGGCAGCAGCGAGTGGCTGGAACGACGAGGCGCTCACAGTGTGTTTTTTGAAGGGTCTTTCCGACACCATCCAAGATGAACTGGCCACTCGGGAACCACCGGACAACCTCGAGTCCCTGATCAAGTTGGCTTCACGCATAGACCAGCGTCTGAGAGAGAGAGAGCTCAACCGTAGATCTCTCACCCTAGCTCCTATCGGTCCCAGCTCCGAGTCTCCACCTTTATCCTCGCTGACTCCACCGGAATCCATGCAGGTTGGACGCATCTCCCAGGCTGAGAGAGACCGCCGGATAAGGGAGCGATGCTGTCTATATTGCGGCAAACCGGGCCATTTCCTCTCCACGTGTCCCGGGCTCCAGGGAAAACACACTCTCCCGTGCAGGCCTGGGAGGACTGTAACGGGAAACATAACCTCCTCCCATCCATCCAACTCCCGCCTGCTTATTCCAGTTACCCTTTCCTGGGACAACCACGAGCTTCCCCTTCAAGCCTTGGTAGACTCTGGAGCCGCAGGTAACCTCATGGATGGTGTTTGGGCGAAGGAGAATGGCGTTCCCTCTGAACCTCTTAGTGACCCCATAAGGGTTACTACGTTGGATGGAAGCCCTTTGGGATCTGGACTTGTCACTCGTGTCACTACCCCCTTGCGACTTTCAGTTTCCCAACACCAGGAAGTGATGAACTTTCATCTGACCTCGTGTTCCGAGTTCCCTCTCGTCCTTGGATACCCCTGGCTTCACAGCCATAACCCTCACATCGACTGGTCTGTGGGCACTATCAAGCAGTGGGGTCCTACGTGCCAAGCCACTTGTATCTTCCCTAGTTCCCCGAGTTCCCCTCCCGAGTCTCTAGAATCCATCGACCTGTCCCGAGTTCCTGAGTGTTACCATGACCTCAAACCGGTATTTAGCAAACAGAGGGCCACCAAACTACCACCCCATAGACCTTACGATTGCCCCATCGACCTGTTTCCGGGCACCTGCCCCCCAGGGGTCGGATCTTTTCCCTATCTCCTCCCGAACGAGCTGCTATGGATACCTACATCAAGGACGCTCTGGCAGCAGGCCTCATGCGTCCATCCACCTCGCCGGCGGGAACGGGATTTTTTTAGGGGGTGGATCATCTTTATTCTTTGCAGATAGATTGTTGCTTCTTGTAAATGTCTGGGGCATTATGGGGCATAATTTCAATTTAGGAGAATCTCTTATAAAATGGGTTAAAGTTAAAAAATTCCCCCATATATTTTTGGGGTAAATGTACAC
This sequence comes from Salvelinus alpinus, assembly GCF_045679555.1. Classification (NCBI taxonomy): domain Eukaryota; kingdom Metazoa; phylum Chordata; class Actinopteri; order Salmoniformes; family Salmonidae; genus Salvelinus; species Salvelinus alpinus. Next base: position 9,518,433 of record NC_092112.1, on the reverse strand, counting down.
AGAAGTTTTGTGTGAACCCCAGGAAGAGTAGCTGCTGCTTTTGCAACAGCTATTGGGGATCCTAATTAAATACCAAAATACCAAAACTACCTGCCCTCCAGGACATCTTCGCTACACTAACATCTGCTAAACACGTATATGTGACCAATAAAATATGATTTTATTCTATTTTATTAGCGGACCGATATGGCCGTCTGCGGCACGGGCAAAAACATTTTTCCACCCACCCATTGAAGAAGGTTGGATCACCCCCAAACTACTACGGACATAATCATAGAAATTCACAATATTTACAATTGCAATGCAATAAAAACACAACATTTACAAGCAATTTAAGAAAAGTAACTTAAGAAACAGGATAATGGAAAACAGTAGGATATACTGTATATATTGTACAGTACTATAGTTACCCTCAATAGGAGATATATGCTCTACATTACTAGAATTACCCTCAAAAGGAGATATATGCTCTACAGTACTAGAATTACGCTCAAAAGGAGATATATGCTGTACAGTACGAGAATTACCTTCAATTTGATATCAGCACTTCTGGGGCAAAGAGAAAAGGATGGTTCTGGTGTTAAGTCTAATGACAACATGTAATGTGGTTGATATACTCCTAATTACATTAGGTACAGCTATGTCTTCAGTTTGACATTTAAACTCCTAATTACATTAGGTACAGCTATGTCTTCAGTTTGACAGATATACTCTTAATTACATTAGGTACAGCCATGTCTTCAGTTTGATATTAGCCATGTGGGGTTTGAATCACAATACATACATCTTAAGATATTGACATCTTAATTCTTGTAATTTGCATCGTTATCTGTGTGCTTGTCTGGCACTGGATATATAATCCTCTGAGGCAAAGCACTCTTCACAGCCACAATGAGAATGTAACTGTCAAAATAAACAAAGAGAAAAATGTATCAGAGACAGCAGCTGCTTGGTTGAAAACGTTTTGATAGAGGAACTCTGAGGGCTGTGAAGTTCTAGAAACATTTTGACAGAGGAACTCTGAAGGGCTGTGAAGTTCTAGAAACATTTTGACAGAGGAACTCTGAGGGCTGTGAAGTTCTAGAAACATTTTGACAGAGGAACTCTGAGGGCTGTGAAGTTCAGAAACGTTTTGATAGAGGAACTCTGAGGGCTTTAAAGTCCCAATGTCACGGCCGTTGAAGGAGGAGGACCAAGGTGAATACATTTTCTTTATTTAAGAATGACGCCGACAAAAAACAATAAACCATACAAAAACAAACCGTGAAGCTCAAAGGCTATGTGCCCTAAACAAAGTCAACTTCCCACAAACACAGGTGGAAAAAAGAGCTACCTAAGTATGGTTCCCAATCAGAGACAACGATAGACAGCTGTCCCTGATTGAGAACCATACCCGGCCAAAACATAAAAATAGAAAATCATAGTAACACAAAACATAGAATGCCCACCCCAACTCACGCCCTGACCAAACCAAAATAGAGACATAAAACGAATCTCTAAGGTCAGGGCGTGACACCCAGAAACATTTTGATAAAGGACCTCTGAAGGCTGTAAAGTCCCAGAAACATTTTGATAGAGGACCTCTGAAGGCTGTAAAGTCCCAGAAACATTTTGATAGAGGACCTCTGAAGGGCTGTAAAGTCCCAGAAACATTTTGATAGAGGACCTCTGAAGGCTGTAAAGTCCCAGAAACATTTTGATAGAGGACCTCTGAAGGCTGTAAAGTCCCAGAAACATTTTGATAGAGGACCTCTGAAGGCTGTAAAGTCCCAGAAACATTTTGATAGAGGACCTCTGAAGGGCTGTAAAGTCCCAGAAAAATTTTGATAGAGGACCTCTGAAGGGCTGTAAAGTCCCAGAAACATTTTGATAGAGGACCTCTGAAGGCTGTAAAGTCCCAGAAACATTTTGATAGAGGACCTCTGAAGGGCTGTAAAGTCCCAGAAACATTTTGATAGAGGACCTCTGAAGGCTGTAAAGTCCCAGAAACATTTTGATAGAGGACCTCTGAAGGCTGTAAAGTCCCAGAAACATTTTGATAGAGGACCTCTGAAGTTTTATTTTTGTATTTTTTTTATTGAACCTTTATCTTCTCTGCGCTACGGATCCCTTTTACGGGATCATTTTCCTAAACAACCGCTGAATTGCAGGGCGCAAAATATTACTAAAAATATTTATAATCATGCAATCACAAGTGAAATATACCAAAACACAGCTTACCTTGTTGTTAATCCACCTATCGTGTCAGAATTGGAAAATATGCTTTACAGAGAAAGAAATCCAAGCTTTTGTGAGTGTATCAATCAATGCTAGAACAGCTAGCCCCAAATTATCATGGTCACGAAAGTCAGAAAAGCAATAAAATGAATCGCTTACCTTTGATAATCTTCGGATGTTTGTACTCACGAGACTCCCAGTTACACAATTAAAATTATTTTTGTTCGATAAATATTACTTTTATAACAAAAAAACGCCATTTGGGTTGCGCGTTATGTTCAGAAAACTACAGCCTCGTTCCGGTGCTGAAAGGCAGAAGAAAATTCCCAAACGTATCAGATGAAAAAAATTTACAAAAATTATTTATAATCATGCAATCACAAGTGAAATATACCAAAACACAGCTTAGCTTGTTGTTAATCCACCTATCGTGTCAGATTTTGAAAATATGCTTTGCAACGAAAGCAATCTAAGCTTTTGTGAGTGTATCAATCAATGCTAGAACAGTTAGCCTTATATTAGCTTGGTTAGCTTGGTCACGAAAGTCAGAACAGCAATAAAATGAATCGCTTACCTTTGATAATCTTCGGATGTTTGCACTCACGAGACTCCCAGTTACACAACAAATGTTCTTTTTGTTCGATAAATATTACTTTTATAACAAAAAAACGCCATTTGGGTTGCGGGTTATGTTCAGAAAACCACAGCCTCGTTCCGTTCGACGAACATTCCAAAAAGTATCCGTAGAAACATGTCAAATGTTTTTTATAATCAATCCTCAGGTTATTTTTAACAAACATAATCGATAATATTTCAACCGGACCGTAACCTATTCAATAAGAGAGAAAAAGAAAATGGAGAGCTACCCTCTCGCGCGCAGGAAATATTCAGAGGACACCTGACTACTTTTGAAAAATCTTGCTCATTTTTCAAAATATAAGCCTGAAACTATGTCTAAAGCCTGGTCACAGCCTGAGGAAGCCATTGGAAAAGGAATCTGGTTGATACCCCTTTAAATGGAAGAAAGACAGGCCAGGAAACACAGATAAAAAAATATATTTATCACTTCCGGGTAAGATTTTCTCAGGTTTTCGCCTGCAGAATCAGTTTTGTTATACTCACAGACAATATTTTGACAGTTTTGGAAACTTTGGAGTGTTTTCTATCCTAATCTGTAAATTATATGCATATTCTACGATCTGGACCTGAGAAATAGTCCGTTTACCTTGGGAAAGTTATTTAAAATAAAATAAAATCTGTCAGTTAAGAACAAATTCTTATTTACAATGACGGCCTACCCGTACCAAACCCGGATGACGTTGGGCCAAATGTGAGCCACCCTGTGGGACTCCCGATCACGGCCGGATGTGATACAGCCTTTTAGCTCCCCCCAAAGATAGAATAACTATCCCCCCCCCCCACACACACAGTATAAGAAGCCCCACACATCCCAGGCTGTAGCTCTTTGACCATTCAGAAGCCAAATCACCCCTTGCATTTGGGATTCAAAGAGCTAGACCAGAGAGTCACCTGCACCAGAGGGAGGGAGGGGACGAAGGACGGAAGGGAGAGAGGGAAGGAAGGAGAGAGAGAGAGAGAAGGAAGGAGAGAGAGAGACTAGAAAGAGAGGAATGAGAGGGAGGCTAGCGGTGGAAAAATGACATCATCTCTAGTGAAATGTTCCCATTATCTCAAACCCAGCTTAGTTTATCCACACACACATGCGCACGCTTATCATCTGAGCCACAAGAGATGACATCATTACCCCTCTCTATACCCCTCCCCCTGCGTCTTTTTGTGATTTCTTCTGCCGGTCAGGCTGCTTGTGTGTGTGTGTCTTTCATCTGAATATCTGAGCCATTCAGAGCATATTGATTCACGTGTCTTTGTTAAAGACGCAGAAAGACAGCTTGAAAAAGAACTAATGGGAAATGATATGTAATGTCTCATGACTGCAATGGTATTGATTTCTGTGACTGTTTGATGTTGTGCATTTTGATGTCTTTCATCTGTCAATTCAATACTTGCTGACCAAATGTTTTCATTTATGATCCTCCACAAACTTTATTTCTAGTTCAACAGACAGCAGACTGTAGATGGTTCTGGTATTTGATCTAGTTCAACAGACTGTAGATGATTCTGGTGTTTGATCCAGTTCAACACTGTAGACTGTAGATGGTTCTTGTGTTTAATCCAGTTCAACAGACTGTAGATGATTTTGATGTTTGATCCAGTTCAACAGATTGTAGATGGTTCTGGTGTTTGATCCAGTTCAACAGACTGTAGACTGTAGATGGTTCTGGTGTTTAATCCAGTTCAACAGACAGCAGACTGTAGATGGTTCTGGTGTTTGATCTAGTTCAACAGATTGTAGATGGTTCTGGTGTTTGATTCAGTTCAACAGATTGTAGATGGTTCTGGTGTTTGATTCAGTTCAACAGATTGTAGATGGTTCTGGTGTTTGATTCAGTTCAACAGACAGTAGATGGTTCTGATGTTTGATCCAGTTCAACAGACAGTAGATGGTTCTGGTGTTTGATCCAGTTCAACAGACAGTAGATGGTTCTGGTGTTTGATCCAGTTCAACAGACAGCAGACTGTAGATGGTTCTGGTATTTGATCTAGTTCAACAGACAGTAGATGGTTCTGATGTTTGATCCAGTTCAACAGACAGTAGATGGTTCTGGTGTTTGATCCAGTTCAACAGACAGTAGATGGTTCTGGTGTTTGATCCAGTTCAACAGACAGTAGATGGTTCTGGTGTTTGATCCAGTTCAACAGACAGTAGATGGTTCTGGTGTTTGATCCAGTTCAACAGACAGTAGATGGTTCTGGTGTTTGATCCAGTTCAACAGACAGTAGATGGTTCTGATGTTTGATCCAGTTCAACAGACAGTAGATGGTTCTGGTGTTTGATCCAGTTCAACAGACAGTAGATGGTTCTGGTATTTGATTCAGTTCGTTCTTACACATTCCTTTCTCATTACGTTCCTCCACCTCACATCTCATAGACTATTCCCTCAGGGGATAAAACCATCACACTTCATGGTTTTAGTCTAATCTATTGTTTATAAACACTGTGTCCCAGTGTGGGTTTTGATCACACACCCACATGGTGATTGGTTAATTTCCCTGATGGTTGGGCCACACCACCACCCATATATATACACACACACACACACACACACACACACACACACACACACACACACACACACACACACACACACACACACACACACACACACACACACACACACACACACACACACACACACACACACACACACACACACACACACACACACACACACACACACACACACACTACCCTATTTACTACATAGTGACCCTATGGGCCCTGTCCAAATTACTTCACTGAATAGGGAATAGGGTGCGATATAGGATTCATGCCAGGTCTTAATGATATAATCTAATTTGCCGAGATGATGTATGAGCTTTAGAATGTTTTGAATATATGCCAAGGTCAGGTCTACAGGCCAGGTCTATTATATAACAGGCAAGGTCTATTTTAATACAGGTCAGGTCTACAGGCCAGGTCTACTATAAAACAGGCCAGGTCTACAGGCCAGGTCTATTATAATACAAGCCAGGTCTACAGGCCAGGTCTATTATAGTACAGGCCAGGTCTAATATAATACAGGGTAGGCCAACAGGTCAGGTCTATTATAATACAGGCCAGGTCTATCATAATAAAGGTCAGGTCTATTATTAAACAGGCCAGGACTACAGGCCAGGTCATTTAAATACTGGCCAGGTCAATTATAATACAGGCCAGGTCTATTATAATACAGGTCAGGTCTATTATAATACAGGTAAGGTCTAACGGCCAGGTCTATTACATACTAGCCAGGTCTATTATAATACAGGCCAGGTCTACAGGCCAGGCCTATTATAATACAGGCCATGTCTACAGGCCAGGTCAATTATAATACAGGTCAGGTCTATTATATTACAGGCCAGGTCTGTTATAATACAGGAAAGGTCTATTATAATACAGGCCAGGTCTATTATAATACAGGCCAGGTTTATTATAGTACATTCCAGATCTAGTTTACTACAGGCCAGTTCTAGTATAATACTGGCCAGGTCTATGGCCAGGTCAAACATAATACAGACCAGGTACATTATAATACAGGATAGGTCAATCAAATACCTGCCAGGTCTATTATAATACAGGCCAGGTCTATTATAATACAGGCCATGTCTATTATATTACAGGCCAGGTCTATTATAGTACAGGCCAGGTCTATTATAATACAGGCCAAGTCTATTATAGTACAGGCCAGGTCTATTATAATATATTCCAGGTCTAGTTTAATACAGGCCAGTTCTAGGATAATACTGGCCAGGTAAAATACAATACTGACCATGTAAATTATAATACAGTCCAGGTCTAATTTAATACAGGCCAGCTCTATTATAATACAGACCAGATCTATTACAATACATGTCAGATCTATCTAGCTCTATTATACTATAGGCCAGGTCTATTATAATACAGGCCAGGTCTATTATCATACAGACCAGGTCTATTATAATACAGACCAGGTCTATTATAATACAGGCCAGGTCTATTTTAATACAGGCCAGGTCTATTATAATACCGGCCAGGTCAATTATAATACAGACCAGGTCTTTTATAATACAGACCAGGTCTATTATAATACAGACCAGGTCTATTATAATACAGACCAGGTCTATTATAATACAGGCAAGGTCTATTATAATAAAGGTCAGGTCTATTATTAAACAGGCCAGGACTACAAGCCAGGTCAATTAAATACTGGCCAGGTCAATTATAATGCAGGCCAGGTCTATTATAATACAGGTACGGTCTAACGGCCAGGTCTATTATATACTAGCCAGGTCTATTATAATACAGACCAGGTCTAAAGGCCAGGCCTATTATAATACAGGCCATGTCTACAGGCCAGGTCGATTATAATACAGGTCAGGTCTATTATATTACAGGCCAGGTCTATTATAATACAGGAAAGGTCTATTATAATACAGGCTATGTCTACAGGCCAGGTCTATTATAATACAGGTCAGGTCTATTATATTACAGGCCAGGTCTATTATAATACAGGAAAGGTCTATTATAATACAGGCCAGGTCTATTATAATACAGGCCAGGTTTATTATAGTACATTCCAGATCTAGTTTACTACAGGTCAGTTCTAGTATAATACTGGCCAGGTCTATGGCCAGGTCAAACATAATACAGACCAGGTAAATTATAATACAGGATAGGTCAATCAAATACCTGCCAGGTCTATTATAATACAGGCCAGGTCTATTATAATACAGGCCATGTCTATTATATTACAGGCCAGGTCTATTATAGTACAGGCCAGGTCTATTATAATACAGGCCAAGTCTATTATAGTACAGGCCAGGTCTATTATAATATATTCCAGGTCTAGTTTAATACAGGCCAGTTCTAGGATAATACTGGCCAGGTAAAATACAATACTGACCATGTAAATTATAATACAGTCCAGGTCTAATTTAATACAGGCCAGCTCTATTATAATACAGACCAGATCTATTACAATACATGTCAGATCTATCTAGCTCTATTATACTATAGGCCAGGTCTATTATAATACAGGCCAGGTCTATTATCATACAGACCAGGTCTATTATAATACAGAACAGGTCTATTATAATACAGGCCAGGTCTATTTTAATACAGGCCAGGTCTATTATAACACCGGCCAGGTCAATTATAATACAGACCAGGTCTTTTATAATACAGACCAGGTCTATTATAATACAGACCAGGTCTATTATAATACAGACCAGGTCTATTATAATACAGGCAAGGTCTATTATAATAAAGGTCAGGTCTATTATTAAACAGGCCAGGACTACAAGCCAGGTCAATTAAATACTGGCCAGGTCAATTATAATACAGGCCAGGTCTATTATAATACAGGTACGGTCTAACGGCCAGGTCTATTAATACAGTCTAGGTCTAATTTAATACAGGCCAGCTCTATTATAATACAGACCAGATCTATTACAATACATGTCAGATCTATCTAGCTCTATTATACTATAGGCCAGGTCTATTATAATACAGGCCAGGTCTATTATCATACAGACCAGGTCTATTATAATACAGACCAGGTCTATTATAATACAGACCAGGTCTATTTTAATACAGGCCAGGTCTATTATCATACAGACCAGGTCTATTATAATACAGACCAGGTCTATTATAATACAGACCAGGTCTATTTTAATACAGGCCAGGTCTATTATAATACAGACCAGGTCTATTATAATACAGACCAGGTCTATTATAATACAGACCAGGTCTATTATAAAACAGACCAGGTCTATTATAATACAGACCAAGTCTATTAAAATACAGACCAGGAGGTCTACAGGCCAGGTCTATTGTAATACAGGGCAGGTCTATTAAAAACAAAGGCCAGGTCTATTATAATACAGACCAGGTCTATTAAAATACAGACCAGGTCTATTATAATACAGGTCAGGTCTATTGTTATACAGACCAGGTCTATTATAATACAACCCGGGTCTATTATCATACAGACCAGGTCTATTATAATACAGACCAGGTCTATTATAATACAGACAAGGTCTATTTTAATACAGGCCAGGTCTATTATAATACAGACCAGGTCTATTATAATACAGGCAAGGTCTATTATAATAAAGGTCAGGTCTATTATTAAACAGGCCAGGACTACAAGCCAGGTCAATTAAATACTGTCCAGGTCAATTATAATACAGGCCAGGTCTATTATAATACAGGTACGGTCTAACGGCCAGGTCTATTATATACTAGCCAGGTCTATTATAATACAGACCAGGTCTAAAGGCCAGGCCTATTATAATACAGGCCATGTCTACAGGCCAGGTCAATTATGATACAGGAAAGGTCTATTATAATACAGGCTATGTCTACAGGCCAGGTCTATTATAATACAGGTCAGGTCTATTATATTACAGGCCAGGTCTATTATAATACAGGAAAGGTCTATTATAATACAGACCAGGTCTATTATAATACAGATCAGGTCTATTATAATACAGGCCAGGTGTTTTATAATACAGACCAGGTCTATTATAATACATTCCAGATCTAGTGTACTACAGGTCAGTTCTAGAATAATACTGGCCAGGTCTATGGCCAGGTCAAACAAAATACAGACCAGGTAAATTATAATACAGGATAGGTCAATCAAATACCTGCCAGGTCTATTATAATACAGGCCAGGTCTATTATAATACAGGCCATGTCTATTATATTACAGGCCAGGTCTATTATAGTACAGGCCAGGTCTATTATAATATATTCCAGGTCTAGTTTAATACAGGCCAGTTCTAGGATAATACTGGCCAGGTAAAATACAATAAAGACCATGTAAATTATAATACAGTCTAGGTCTAATTTAATACAGGCCAGCTCTATTATAATACAGACCAGATCTATTACAATACATGTCAGATCTATCTAGCTCTATTATACTATAGGCCAGGTCTATTATAATACAGGCCAGGTCTATTATCATACAGACCAGGTCTATTATAATACAGACCAGGTCTATTATAATACAGACCAGGTCTATTTTAATACAGGCCAGGTCTATTATCATACAGACCAGATCTATTATAATACAGGCCAGGTCTATTATAATACAGGTGTATTATATTACAGACCAGGTCTATTATAATACAGACCAGGTCTATTATAATACAGACCAAGTCTATTAAAATACAGACCAGTTCTATTGTAATACAGGGCAGATCTATTATAACACAGGCCAGGTCTTTTATAATACAGACCAGGTCTATTATAATACAGACCAGGTCTATTATGACACAGACCAGGTTTACAGGCCAGGTCTATTATAATACAGGCCAGGTCTATTATAATATAGGCCAGGTCCATTATAATACAGACCAGGTCTACTATCACACAGACCTTGTCTACAGGCCAGGTCTATTATAATACAGGCCAGGTCTATTATAATACAGACCTCGTCTATTATAATACTGGCCAGGTCTATTATAATACAGACCAGGTATAATATAATACATGCCAGGTCTATTATAATACAGGCCACGTCTATTACAATACAGCCCAGGTCTATTATAATACAGGCCAGTTCTACAGGCCAGGTCTATTACATTACAGACAAGGTCTATTATAATACAGGCCAGATCTTTATAATACAGACCAGGTCTATTATATTACAGGCCAGGTCTATTATAGTACAGGCCAGGTCTATTATAATATATTCCAGGTCTAGTTTAATACAGGCCAGTTCTAGGATAATACTGGCCAGGTAAAATACAATAAAGACCATGTAAATTATAATACAGTCTAGGTCTAATTTAATACAGGCCAGCTCTATTATAATACAGACCAGATCTATTACAATACATGTCAGATCTATCTAGCTCTATTATACTATAGGCCAGGTCTATTATAATACAGGCCAGGTCTATTATCATACAGACCAGGTCTATTATAATACAGACCAGGTCTATTATAATACAGACCAGGTCTATTTTAATACAGGCCAGGTCTATTATCATACAGACCAGGTCTATTATAATACAGACCAGGTCTATTATAATACAGACCAGGTCTATTTTAATACAGGCCGGGTCTATTATAATACAGACCAGGTCTATTATAATACAGACCAGGTCTATTATAATACAGACTAGGTCTATTATAAAACAGACCAGGTCTATTATAATACAGACCAAGTCTATTAAAATACAGACCAGGAGGTCTACAGACCAGGTCTATTGTAATACAGGGCAGGTCTATTAAAAACAAAGGCCAGGTCTATTATAATACAGACCAGGTCTATTAAAATACAGACCAGGTCTATTATAATACAGGTCAGGTCTATTGTTATACAGACCAGTTCTATTATAATACAACCCGGGTCTATTATAATAAAGGCCAAGTGTATTAGAATACAGGCCAGGTCTATTATAATACAGGCCAGGTCTATTATAATACAGACCAGGTGTACTATAATACACACCAGGTCTATTATAATACAGACCAGGTCTATTATAATACAGACCAGGTCTATTATAATACAGGCCAGGTCTATTATAATACAGGTGTATTATATTACAGACCAGGTCTATTATAATACAGACCAAGTCTATTAAAATACAGACCAGGTCTATTATAATACAGACCAGGTCTATTATAATACAGACCAAGTCTATTAAAATACAGACCAGTTCTATTGTAATACAGGGCAGATCTATTATAACACAGGCCAGGTCTTTTATAATACAGACCAGGTCTATTATAATACAGACCAGGTCTATTATGACACAGACCAGGTTTACAGGCCAGGTCTATTATAATACAGGCCAGGTCTATTATAATATAGGCCAGGTCCATTATAATACAGACCAGGTCTACTATCACACAGACCTTGTCTACAGGCCAGGTCTATTATAATACAGGACAGGTCTATTATAATACAGACCTCGTCTATTATAATACTGGCCAGGTCTATTATAATACAGACCAGGTATAATATAATACATGCCAGGTCTGTTATAATACAGGCCACGTCTATTACAATACAGCCCAGGTCTATTATAATACAGGCCAGTTCTACAGGCCAGGTCTATTACATTACAGACAAGGTCTATTATAATACAGGCCAGATCTTTATAATACAGACCAGGTCTATTAAAATACAGACCAGGTCTATTATAATACAGACCAGGTCTACAGTCCAGGTCTATTATAATACAGGCCAGGTCTATTATAGTACAGGCCAGCTCTATTATAATACAGACCAGGTCTATTATAATACATACCAGGTCTACAGGCCAGGTCTATTATAATACAGGCCAGGTCTATTATAATACAGGCCAGGACTATTATAATACAGACCAGGTCTATTATAATACAGGCCAGCTCTATTATTATACAGACCAGATCTATTACAATACATGTCAGATCTATTACAATACATGCCATGTCCATTATAATACAGATCAGGAATACAGGCCAGGTCTATAATAATACCAGCCCGGTCTGTTATAATACAGGTGAGGGATGTTATAATACAGGTCTATTATAATACAGACCTGGTCTATTATAATATTAGCCAGGTTTATTATAATATAGACCAGTTATATTATAATACAGGCCAGGTCTATTATAATACAGGCCAGGTCTACAGGCCAGGTCTATTACAATACAGACCAGGTCTATTATAATACAGTCCAGGTCTACAGGCCAGGTCTATTACATTACAGACCAGGTCTATTATAATACAGGCCAGGTCTATTATAATCCTGGGCAGGTCTATTATAATACAGGCCAGGTCTATTATAATACAGGCCAGGTCTATTATAATACAGACCAGGTCTATTATTATACAGACCAGGTCTATTATAATACAGGCCGGGTCTATTATAATACAGGCCAAGTCTATTATAATACAGGCCAGGTCTATTATAATACAGACCAAGTCTATTAAAATACAGACCAGGTCTATTATAATACAGACCAGGACTACAGGCCATTGATATTGTAATACAGGGCAGTTCTTTTAAAATACAGACCAGGTCTATTATAATAAAGACCAGGTATATTATGACACAGAACAGGTCTGCAGGCCAGGTCTATTATAATACAAGCCAGGTCTATTATAATACAGGCCAGGTCGATTATAATACAGACCAGGTCTACTATAACACAGACCAGGTCTATTATAACACACACCAGGTCTATTATAATACAGACCAGGTCTATTATAATACAGACCAGGTCTACTATAACACAGACCAGGTCTATTATAATACAGACCAGGTCTATTATAATACAGACCAGGTCTATTATAATACAGACCAGGTCTATTATAATACAGACCAAATCTTTTAAAATACAGACCAGGTCTACTATAACACACACCAGGTCTATTATAACACACACCAGGTCTATTATAATACAGACCAGGTCTATTATAATACAGGCCTGGTCTATTATAATACAGACAATGTCTATTATAATACAGACGAGGTCTACAAGCCAGTTCTATTGTAATACAGGGCAGGTCTATTATAACACAGGCCAGGTCTATTATAATACAGACCAGGTCTATTATAATACAGACCAGGTCTATTATGACACAGACCAGGTCTACAGGCCAGGGCTATTATAATACAGGCCAGGTCTATTATAATACAGGCCAGGTCTATTATAATACAGGCCAGGTCTATTATAATACAGGCCAGGTCTATTATAATAAAGACCAGGTCTACTATAATACAGACCAGGTCTACAGGCCAGGTCTATTATAATACAGGCCAGGTCTATTATAACACAGACCAGGTCTATTATAATACAGACCAGGTCTATTATATTACAGACCAGGTCTATTATAATACAGACCAGGTCTACAGGCCATGTCTATTATAATACAGGCCAGGTCTATTATAATACAGTCCAGGTCTTTTATAATACAGACCAGGTCTGTTATAATACAGACCAGGTCTGTTATAATACAGGCCAGGTCTATTATAATACAGACCAAGTCTATTATAATAGAGACCATGTCTATTATAATACAAAACAGGTATATTATAATACAGTTCAGGTCTATTATAATACAGAACAGGTCTATTAAAAAACAGACCAGGTCTACAGGCCAGGTCTATTATAATACAGGCTTGGTTTAATATAATACAGGCCAGGTCTATTATAATACAGGGCAGATCTATTATAATACAGGCAATGTCTATTACAATACAGGCCAGGTCTATTATAATAGAGGACACGTATATTATTATACAGACCAGGCATATTATAATACAGGCCAGTTCTACTGGCCAGGTCTTTTATAATACAGACTAGGTCTATTATTATACATGCCAGGTCTATTATAATATAGGTCAGGTCTGTTATAATCAAGGCCGGGTCTATTATAATACAGGCCAGGTCTATTTTTAATACAGAAGAGGTCTATTATAATACAGGCCAGCTCTATTATTATACAGACCAGATCTATTACAATACATGTCAGATCTATTACAATACATGCCATATCTATTATAATACAGATCAGGAATACAGGCCAGGTCTATAATAATACCAGCCCGGTCTGTTATAATACAGGCCAGGTCTATAATAATACAGGCCAGGTCTATTATAATCAAGGACGGGTCTATTATAATACAGGCCAGGTCTATAATAATACCGGCCCGGTCTGTTATAATTCAGGCAAGGTCTATTATAATACAGGCCAGGTCTATTATAATAGATATCAGGTCTACAGGCCAGGTTCTATTATAATACAGGGCAGGTCTATTATAACACAGGCCAGGTCTATTATAATACAGACCAGGTCTATTATAATACAGACCTGGTCTACAGGCCAGGTCTATTATAATACAGGCCAGGTCTATTATAACACAGACCAGGTCTATTATAATACAGACCAGGTCTATTATAATACAGGCCAGGTATACAGGCCAGGTCTATTACAATACAGACATGGGCTATTATAATATAGGCCAGGTTCTATTATAATACAGGGCAGGTCTATTATAACACAGGCCAGGTATATTATAATACAGACCAGGTCTATTATAATACAGACCTGGTCTACAGGCCGGGTCTATTATAATACAGGCCAGGTCTATTATAACACAGACCAGGTCTATTATAATACAGGCCAGGTCTACATGCCAGGTCTATTATAATACAGGCCATGTCTATTATTATACAAACCAGGTCTATTATAATACAGGCCAGGTCTATTATAATACAGGCCAGGTCTATCATAATACAGGCCAGGTCTATTATATACAGGCCATGTCTATTATAATATAGAACAGGTTCTATTATAATACAGGGCAGGTCTATTATAACACAGGCCAGGTCTATTATAATACAGACCAGGTCTATTATAATACAGACCAGGTCTACAGGCCAGGTCTATTATAATACAGGAAAGGTCTATTATAACACAGACCAGGTCTATTATAATACAGGCCAGGTCTACATGCCAGGTCTATTATAATACAGGCCATGTCTATTATTATACAAACCAGGTCTATTATAATACAGGCCAGGTCTATTATAATACAGGCCAGGTCTATCATAATACAGGCCAGGTCTATTATATACAGGCCATGTCTATTATAATACAGGCCAGGTCTATTATATACAGGCCATGTCTATTATAATATAGGCCAGGTCTATTATAATACAGACCAGGTCTATTATAATACAGACCAGGTCTACAGGCCAGGTCTATTGTAATACAGGGCAGGTCTATTATAACAGAGGCCAGGTCTACAGGCCAGGTCTATTATAATACAGGCCAGGTCTATTATAACACAGACCAGGTCTATTATAATACAGACCAGGTCTATTATAATACAGACCAGGTCTATTATGACACAGACCAGGTCTACAGGCCAGGTCTGTTATAATACAGGCCAGGTCTATTATAATAAAGGCCAGGTCTATTATAATACAGACCAGGTCTATTATAATACAGACCAGGTCTATTATAATACAGGCCAGGTCTATTATAATACAGGCCAGGTCTATTATAATACAGGCCAGGTCTATTATAATACAGGTCTATTATAATACAGACCAGTTCTATTATAATGCAGACCAAGTCTATTAAAATAGAGACCAGGTCTATTATAATACAGACCAGGTCTATTATAATACAGAACAGGTCTATTATAATACAGACCAGGTCTATTATAATACAGGCCAGGTCTACAGGCCAGGTCTATTACAATACAGACCAGGTTTATTATAACACAGGCCAGGTCTATTATAATACAGACCAGGTCTATTTTAATACAGACCAGGTTTATTATAATACAGACCAGGTCTACAGGCCAGGTCTATTATAATACAGGCCAGGTCTATTATAATACAGACCAGGTCTGTTATAATACAGACCAGGTCTATTATAACACAGGCCAGGTCTATTATAATACAGACCAGGTCTATTATAATACAGACCAGGTCTACAGGCCAGGTCTATTATAATACAGGAAAGGTCTATTATAACACAGACCAGGTCTATTATAATACAGGCCAGGTCTACATGCCAGGTCTATTATAATACAGGCCATGTCTATTATTATACAAACCAGGTCTATTATAATACAGGCCAGGTCTATTATAATACAGGCCAGGTCTATCATAATACAGGCCAGGTCTATTATATACAGGCCATGTCTATTATAATACAGGCCAGGTCTATTATAATACAGGCCATGTCTATTATAATATAGGCCAGGTCTATTATAATACAGACCAGGTCTATTATAATACAGACCAGGTCTACAGGCCAGGTCTATTGTAATACAGGGCAGGTCTATTATAACAGAGGCCAGGTCTACAGGCCAGGTCTATTATAATACAGGCCAGGTCTATTATAACACAGACCAGGTCTATTATAATACAGACCAGGTCTATTATAATACAGACCAGGTCTATTATGACACAGACCAGGTCTACAGGCCAGGTCTGTTATAATACAGGCCAGGTCTATTATAATAAAGGCCAGGTCTATTATAATACAGACCAGGTCTATTATAATACAGACCAGGTCTATTATAATACAGGCCAGGTCTATTATAATACAGGCCAGGTCTATTATAATACAGGCCAGGTCTATTATAATACAGGTCTATTATAATACAGACCAGTTCTATTATAATGCAGACCAAGTCTATTAAAATAGAGACCAGGTCTATTATAATACAGACCAGGTCTATTATAATACAGAACAGGTCTATTATAATACAGACCAGGTCTATTATAATACAGGCCAGGTCTACAGGCCAGGTCTATTACAATACAGACCAGGTTTATTATAACACAGGCCAGGTCTATTATAATACAGACCAGGTCTATTTTAATACAGACCAGTTCTATTATAATACAGGCCAGGTCTACAGGCCAGTTGTATTATTATACAGGCCAGGTCTACATGCCAGGTCTATTATAATACAGGTCAGGTCATCAGGCCAGGTCTATTAAAATACAAGTCAGGTCTATTAATACTCAGGCCAGCTCTATTATAATACATGTCAGGTCTACATACCAGGTCTGTTATAATACAGGCCAGGTCTATTATTATTATACAGACCAGGTCTATTATAATACAGGCCAGGTCTATTATAATACAGGCCAGGTCTACTATAATACAGGCCAGGTCTACTATAATACAGGCCAGGTCTACAGTCCAGGTCTATTATAATACTGGTCAGGTCTATTATAATACAGACCAGGTCTATTGTAATACAGGCCAGGTCTATTATAATACAGACCAGGTCTACAGGCCAGATCTATTATAATACAGGCCAGGTCTATTATAATACAGGCCAGGTCTATTATAATACAGGCCAGGTCTACAGGCCAGGTCTATTATAATACAGGCCAGGTCTACAGGCCAGGTCTATTATAATACAGACCAGGTCTATTATAATACAGCCCAGGTCTACAGGCCAGGTCTATTATTTACATTTACATTTAAGTCATTTAGCAGACGCTCTTATCCAGAGCGACTTACACATTGGAAAGTTCATACATATTCATCCTGGTCCCCCCGTGGGAATTGAACCCACAACCCTGGCGTTGCAAGCGCCATGCTCTACCAACTGAGCCACATAATACAGGCCAGGACTCTAACTATACAGGCCAGGTCTATTATAATACAGGGCCAGGTCTATTATAATACAGAACAGGTCTATTATAATACAGGCCAGGTCTACAGGCCAGGTCTATTATTATACAGGCCAGGTCTACATGCCAGGTCTATTATAATACAGGTCAGGTCATCAGGCCAAGTCTATTAAAATACAGACCAGGTCTATTATAATACAGACCAGTTCTATTATAATACAGGCCAGGTCTATTATAATACAGGCCAGGTCTACAGGCCAGGTCTATTATTATACAGGCCAGGTCTACATGCCAGGTCAATTTAAATACAGGTCAGGTCTACAGGCCAGGTCTAGTATAATACAGGCCAGGTCTATATAATACAGGCCAGGTTTATTTTAATACATTCCAGGTCTAGTATAATATAGACCAGGTCTATTGTAATACAGGCCAGGTCTATTATAATACAAGTCAGGTCTATTAATAATCAGGCCAGGTCTATTATAATACATGCCAGGTCTACTATAATACAGGCCAGGTCTACAGCCCAGGTCTATTATAATACTGGTCAGGTCTATTATAATACAGGCCAGGTCTACAGGCCAGGTCTATTATAATACAGACCAGGTCTATTATAATACAGCCCAGATCTACAGGCCAGGTCTATTATAATACAGACCAGGTCTATTGTAATACAGGCCAGGTCTATTATAATATAGACCAGGTCTACAGGCCAGATCTATTACAATACAGGCCAGGTCTATTATAATACAGGCCAGGTCTATTATAATAGAAGACAGGTCTACAGGCCAGGTCTATTATAATACAGGCCAGGTCTACAGGCCAAGTCTATTATAATACAGACCAGGTCTATAATACAGCCCAGGTCTACAGGCCAGGTCTATTATAATACAGGCCAGGACTCTAACTATACAGGCCAGGGCTATTATAATACAGGCCAGGTCTATTATAATACAGACCAGGTCTATTATAATACAGGCCAGTTCTATTATAATACAGGCCAGGTCTACAGGCCAGTTGTATTATTATACAGGCCAGGTCTACATGCCAGGTCTATTATAATACAGGTCAGGTCATCAGGCCAGGTCTATTAAAATACAAGTCAGGTCTATTAATACTCAGGCCAGCTCTATTATAATACATGTCAGGTCTACATACCAGGTCTGTTATAATACAGGCCAGGTCTATTATTATTATACAGACCAGGTCTATTATAATACAGGCCAGGTCTATTATAATACAGGCCAGGTCTACTATAATACAGGCCAGGTCTACTATAATACAGGCCAGGTCTACAGTCCAGGTCTATTATAATACTGGTCAGGTCTATTATAATACAGACCAGGTCTATTGTAATACAGGCCAGGTCTATTATAATACAGACCAGGTCTACAGGCCAGATCTATTATAATACAGGCCAGGTCTATTATAATACAGGCCAGGTCTATTATAATACAGGCCAGGTCTACAGGCCAGGTCTATTATAATACAGGCCAGGTCTACAGGCCAGGTCTATTATAATACAGACCAGGTCTATTATAATACAGCCCAGGTCTACAGGCCAGGTCTATTATATACAGCCACTCTAACTATACAGCAGGCTTTTATACAGGGCGGCTTATAATCAGAACAGGTCATTATAATCAGCCAGGTCTCGCCAGGTCATTAATACAACCAGGCATTATAAACGCCAGGTCTACAGCCGGTCATATAATACAGGCCAGGACTCTAACTATACAGGCCAGGTCTATTATAATACAGGGCCAGGTCTATTATAATACAGAACAGGTCTATTATAATACAGGCCAGGTCTACAGGCCAGGTCTATTATTATACAGGCCAGGTCTACATGCCAGGTCTATTATAATACAGGTCAGGTCATCAGGCCAAGTCTATTAAAATACAGACCAGGTCTATTATAATACAGACCAGTTCTATTATAATACAGGCCAGGTCTATTATAATACAGGCCAGGTCTACAGGCCAGGTCTATTATTATACAGGCCAGGTCTACATGCCAGGTCAATTTAAATACAGGTCAGGTCTACAGGCCAGGTCTAGTATAATACAGGCCAGGTCTATATAATACAGGCCAGGTTTATTTTAATACATTCCAGGTCTAGTATAATATAGACCAGGTCTATTGTAATACAGGCCAGGTCTATTATAATACAAGTCAGGTCTATTAATAATCAGGCCAGGTCTATTATAATACATGCCAGGTCTACTATAATACAGGCCAGGTCTACAGCCCAGGTCTATTATAATACTGGTCAGGTCTATTATAATACAGGCCAGGTCTACAGGCCAGGTCTATTATAATACAGACCAGGTCTATTATAATACAGCCCAGATCTACAGGCCAGGTCTATTATAATACAGGCCAGTACTCTAACTATACAGGCCAGGTCTATTATAATACAGGCCAGGTCTATTATAATACAGACCAGGTCTACAGGCCAGGTCTATTATAATACAGACCAGGTCTATTATAATACAGGCCAGTTCTATTATAATACAGGCCAGGTCTACAGGCCAGGTCTATTATTATACAGGCCAGGCCTACATGCCAGGTCTATTATAATACAGGTCAGGTCATCAGGCCAGGTCTATTATAATACAGACCAGGTCTATTATAATACAGGCCAGTTCTATTATAATACAGGCCAGGTCTATTATAATACAGGCCAGGTCTACAGGCCAGGTCTATTATTATACAGGCCAGGTCTACATGCCAGGTCTATTAAAATACAGGTCAGGTCTACAGGCCAGGTCTAGTATAATACAGGCCAGGTCTATATAATGCAGGCCAGGTTTATTTTAATACATTCCAGTCTAGTATAATATAGACCAGGTCTATTGTAATACAGGCCAGGTCTATTATAATACAGACCAGGTCTACAGGCCAGATCTATTATAATACAGGCCAGGTCTATTATAATACAGGCCAGGTCTATTATAATACAGGCCAGGTCTACAGGCCAGGTCTATTATAATACAGGCCAGGTCTACAGGCCAGGTCTATTATAATACAGACCAGGTCTATTATAATACAGCCCAGATCTACAGGCCAGGTCTATTATAATACAGGCCAGTACTCTAACTATACAGGCCAGGTCTATTATAATACAGGCCAGGTCTATTAGAATACAGGCCAGGTCTACAGGCCAGGTCTATTATAATACAGACCAGGTCTATTATAATACAGGCCAGGTCTACAGGCCAGGTCTATTATTATACAGGCCAGGCCTAAATGCCAGGTCTATTATAATACAGGTCAGGTCATCAGGCCAGGTCTATTATAATACAGACCAGGTCTATTATAATACAGGCCAGTTCTATTATAATACAGGCCAGGTCTATTATAATACAGGCCAGGTCTACAGGCCAGGTCTATTATTATACAGGCCAGGTCTACATGCCAGGTCTTTTAAAATACAGGTCAGGTCTACAGGCCAGGTCTAGTATAATACAGGCCAGGTCTATATAATGCAGGCCAGGTTTATTTTAATACATTCCAGGTCTAGTATAATATAGACCAGGTCTATTGTAATACAAACAGGTCTATTATAATACAAGTCAAGTCTATTAATCCTCAGGCCAGGTCTATTATAATACAGGTCAGGTCTACATACCAGGTCTGTTATAATACAGGCCAGGGCTATTATAATATAGACCAGGTGTATTATAATACAGGCCAGGTCTATTATAATACAGGCCAGGTCTATTATAATACAGGCCAGGTCTACAGGCCAGGTCTATTATAATACAGGCCATGTCTACAGGCCAGGGCTATTATAATACAGACCAGGTCTATTATAATACAGCCCAGGTCTACAGGCCAGGTCTATTATAATACAGGCCAGGATTCTAACTATACAGGCCAGGTCTATTATAATACAGACCAGGTCTACAGGCCAGGTCTATGATAATACAGACCAGGTCTATTATAATACAGGCCAGTTCTATTATAATACATGCCAGGTCTACAGGCCAGTTCTATTATTATACAGGCCAGGTCTACATGCCAGGTCTATTATAATACAGGTCAGGTCATCAGGCCAGGTCTATTATAATACAGACCAGGTCTATTATAATACAGGCCAGTTCTATTATAATACAAGCCAGGTCTATTATAATACAGGCCAGGTCTACAGGCCAGGTTTATTATTATACAGGCCAGGTCTACATGCCAGGTCTATTAAAATACAGGTCAGGTCTACAGGCCAGGTCTAGTATAATACAGGCCAGGTCTATTATAATACAGGCCAGGTTTATTTTAATACATTCCAGGTCTAGTATAATATAGACCAGGTCTATTGTAATACAGGCCAGGTCTATTATAATACAAGTCAGGTCTATTAATACTCAGGCCAGGTCTATTATAATACAGGTCAGGTCTACATACCAGGTCTGTTATATTACAGGCCAGGTCTGTTATAATACATGCCAGGTCTATTATAATACATGCCAGGTCTATTATAATACAGACCAGGTCTATTATAATACAGGCCAGGTCTATTATAATACAGACCAGGTCTATTATAGTACAGGCCAGGTCTATTATAATACAGGCCAGGTCTATTATAATACAGGCCAGGGTTACAGACCAGGTCTATTATAATACAGACCAGGTCTATTATAATACAGGCCAGGTCTACTATAATACAGGCCAGGTCTACAGTCCAGGTCTATTATAATACTGGTCAGGTCTATTATAATACAGACCAGGTCTATTGTAATACAGGCCAGGTCTATTATAATACAGACCAGGTCTACAGGCCAGGTCTATTATAATACAGGCCAGGTCTATTATAATACATGCCAGGTCTATTATAATATAGACCAGGTGTATTATAATACAGGCCAGGTCTATTATAATACAAGCCAGGTCTATTATAATACAGGCCAGGTCTACAGGCCAGTTCTATTATAATACAGGCCAGGTCTCTTACTATACAGGCCAGGTCTATTATAATACAGGCCAGGTCTACAGGCCAGGTCTATTATAATACAGGCCGGTCTATTATAATACAGGCCAGGTCTATTACTATACAGGCCATGTCTATTATAATACAGGCCAGGTCTATTATAATACAGGCCAGGTCTACAGGCCAGGTCTATTATAATACAGGCCGGACCTATTATAATACAGGCCAGCTTTTTTATAATACAGTGGGGAGAACAAGTATTTGATACACTGCCGATTTTGCAGGTTTTCCTACTTACAAAGCATGTAGAGGTCTGTCATTTTTATCATAGGTACACTTCAACTGTGAGAGACGGAATCTAAAACAAAAATCCAGAAAATCACATTGTATGATTTTTAAATAATTAATTTGCATTTTATTGCATGACATAAGTATTTGATCACCTACCAACCAGTAAGAATTCCGGCTCTCACAGACCTGTTAGTTTTTCTTTAAGAAGCCCTCCTGTTCTCCACTCATTACCTGTATTAACTGCACCTGTTTGAACTCGTTACCTGTATAAAAGACACCTGTCCACACACTCAATCAAACAGATTCCAACCTCTCCACAATGGCCAAGACCAGAGAGCTGTGTAAGGACATCAGGGATAAAATTGTAGACCTGCACAAGGCTGGGATGGGCTACAGGACAATAGGCAAGCAGCTTGGTGAGAAGGAAACAACTGTTGGCGCAATTATTAGAAAATGGAAGAAGTTCAAGATGACGGTCAATCACCCTCGGTCTGGGGCTCCATGCAAGATTTCACCTCGTGGGGCATCAATGATCATGAGGAAGGTGAGGGATCAGCCCAGAACTACACGGCAGGACCTGGTCAATGACCTGAAGAGAGCTGGGACCACAGTCTCAAAGAAAACCATTAGTAACACACTACGCCGTCATGGATTAAAATCCTGCAGCGCACGCAAGGTCCCCCTGCTTAAGCCAGTGCATGTCCAGGCCCGTCTGAAGTTTGCCAATGACCATCTGGATGATCCAGAGGAGGAATGGGAGAAGGTCATGTGGTCTGATGAGACAAAAATAGAGCTTTTTGGTCTAACTCCACTCGCCGTGTTTGGAGGAAGAAGAAGTATGAGTACAACCCCAAGAACACCATCCCAACCGTGAAGCATGGAGGTGGAAACATCATTCTTTGGGGATGCTTTTCTGCAAAGGGGACAGGACGACTGCACCGTATTGAGGGGAGGATGGATGGGGCCATGTATCGCGAGATCTTGGCCAACAACCTCCTTCCCTCAGTAAGAGCATTGAAGATGGGTCGTGGCTGGGTCTTCCAGCATGACAACGACACGAAGCACACAGCCATGGCAACTAAGGAGTGGCTCCGTAAGAAGCATCTCAAGGTCCTGGAGTGGCCTAGCCAGTCTCCAGACCTGAACCCAATAGAAAATCTTTGGAGGGAGCTGAAAGTCCGTATTGCCCAGCGACAGCCCCGAAACCTGAAGGATCTGGAGAAGATCTGTAGGGAGGAGTGGGCCAAAATCCCTGCTGCAGTGTGTGCAAACCTAGTCAAGAACTACAGGAAACGTATGATCTCTGTAATTGCAAACAAAGGTTTCTGTACCAAATATTAAGTTCTGCTTTTCTGATGTATCAAATACTTATGTCATGCAATAAAATGCAAATTAATTACTTAAAAATCATACAATGTGATTTTCTGGATTTTTGTTTTAGATTCCGTCTCTCATAGTTGAAGTGTACCTATGATAAAAATGACAGACCTCTACATGCTTTGTAAGTAGGAAAACCTGCAAAATCGGCAGTGTATCAAATACTTGTTCTCCCCACTGTATAGGCACGGTCTTTTATAAAACAGGTCAGGTTTACAGGCCACGTCTAATTTAATACTAGCCAGGTCTACATAACAGGTCTATTATAATACTAGCCAGGTCTACATGCCTGTTATATTATAATTTTAGCCAGGTCTACAGGCCAGGTCTATTGTAATACAGTCCAGGTCTATTATAATACAGGCCAGGTCTACAGGCCAGGTCTATTATAATACTAGCCAAGTTCTATTATAATACAGGCCAGGTCGACAGGCCAGGTCTAGTATAGTACAGGCCAGGTCTAGTATAATACAGGCCAGGTCTAGTAGTTTCCTCCTCTCCTCTTCCTCCCCCCTCTTCCTCATCTCCTCTTCCTCCTCGCCTCTTCTTCCCCCCTCTTCCTCCTCTCCTCTTCCTTTTCTCCCCTTCCTCATCTCCCCTTCCTCATCTCCCCTTCCTCATCTCCTCTTCCTCTTCTCCTCTTCCTCATCTCCTCTTCCTCCCCCTCTCCTCCTCCCTCTTCCTCTCCCCTATTTCTCCTCTCTTCCTCCTCCCTCTTCCTACTCTCGTCTACTTCCCCCTTCTTCCTTCTCTCCTCTTCCTCCCCCCTCTTCCTCCTCTCCTCTTCCGCCTCCCTCTTCCTCCTCTACTCGCCCTACTCTCTTCCTCCCCCTCTCCTCCTCCCTCTTCCTCTCCCCTATTTCTCCTCTCTTCCTCCTCCCTCTTCCTACTCTCGTCTACTTCCCCCTTCTTCCTTCTCTCCTCTTCCTCCCCCCTCTTCCTCCTCTCCTCTTCCGCCTCCCTCTTCCTCCTCTACTCGCCCTACTCTCTTCCTCCCCCTCTTCCTTCTCTCCTCTTCCTCCTCTCCCTTCCTACACTCCTCTTCCTCCTCTCCTCTTCCTCCTCTTCCCTTCCTCCCCCCTCTTCCTACTCGCCTTTTCTTCTCCCTTCTTCCACCTCTCCTCTTCCTCCTCCCCTCTTCCACTTCTCCTCTTCCTACTCTCATCTTCCTCCCCCCTCTTCCTACTCTCCTCTTCCTCCTCTCCTCTCTACCTCTCCTCTCCCTCTTTCCTCTCCTCTTCCTCCCCCCTCTTCCTACTCTCCTCTTCCTACTCTCCTCTACCTCCCCCCTCTCCTCTTCTTCCTCCCCTCTTCTTCCTCTCCCTCCTCTCCTCTTCCTCCTCTCCACATCGTAGGACCCACAGGAGTTCCCACTGTCCACACTCTCCACGTTCCAGCCGGTTGCTCTCAGTCTCGTGGTCTTTCCTTTTAGTACTGCAGGTGTCCAATATTTTCCACAGGTTAGAGGTCAGAGGTCAGGGGTGAGCAAACGGACTACTACCGCTACTAAAACCATTGTGGAATAGCAGACCAATGATGTCATAACGATCAACATTGGTTCGACCCCTGGAAAATAAAGAGGTCACTGATGTTGTTGGAATGTGGACTCTCTCTGTAGACTCAGAGACCATCAAGGAAAGATACATATTTTTAGCAATTATTAAGAGAAGAGAAAATGGGGGGAAGGGTCAGGTTAGGAGGGGTAGTGGTGGGTAGAGAGGGGAGGTAGGGTCAAGTTAGGAGGTGTAGTGGTGGGGTAGAGAGGGGGGGTAGGGTCAAGTTAGGAGGGGTAGTGGTGGGGTAGAGAGGGGGGGTAGGGTCAGGTTAGGAGGGGTAGTGGTGGGGGAGAGAGAGGGGGGGTAGGGTCGGGTTAGGAGGGGTAGTGGTGGGGGAGAGAGGGGGGGTAGGGTCAGGTTAGGAGGGGTAGTGGTGGGGGAGAGAGAGGGGGGGGTAGGGTCGGGTTAGGAGGGGTAGTGGTGGGGGAGAGAGGGGGGGTAGGGTCAGGTTAGGAGGGGTAGTGGTGGGGGAGAGAGAGGAGAAGTGGAAGAGGGGAGGAGGAAGAGGAGAGGTGGAAGAAGGGAGAAGAAAAGGCGAGTAGGAAGAGGGGGGAGGAAGGGAAGAGGAGGAAGAGGAGAGGAGGAAGAGGAGAGGAGGAAGGGAGAGGAGGAAGAGGAGAGAAGGAAGAGGGGGAGGAAGAGAGTAGGGCGAGTAGAGGAGGAAGAGGGAGGCGGAAGAGGAGAGGAGGGTCGGGTTAGGAGGGGTAGTGGTGGGGGAGAGAGGGGGGGTAGGGTCAGGTTAGGAGGGGTAGTGGTGGGGGAGAGAGAGGGGGGGTAGGGTCGGGTTAGGAGGGGTAGTGGTGGGGGAGAGAGGGGGGGTAGGGTCAGGTTAGGAGGGGTAGTGGTGGGGGAGAGAGAGGGGGGGGGGTAGGGTCGGGTTAGGAGGGGTAGTGGTGGGGGAGAGAGGGGGGGTAGGGTCAGGTTAGGAGGGGTAGTGGTGGGGGAGAGAGAGGGGGGGGTAGGGTCGGGTTAGGAGGGGTAGTGGTGGGGGAGAGAGGGGGGGTAGGGTCAGGTTAGGAGGGGTAGTGGTGGGGGAGAGAGAGGGGGGGCTAGGGTCGGGTTAGGAGGGGTAGTGGTGGGGGAGAGAGGGGGGGTAGGGTCAGGTTAGGAGGGGTAGTGGTGGGGGAGAGTGAGGGGGTAGTGGTGGGGTAGAGAGAGGGGGTGTAGTGGTGGGGTAGAGCGAGAGGGGGTAGTGGTGGGGGAGAGAGAGGGGGTGTAGTGGTGGGGTAGAGCGAGAGGGAGTAGTGGTGGGGGAGAGAGAGGGGGTGTAGTGGTGGGGTAGAGCGAGAGGGGGTAGTGGTGGGGGAGAGAGAGGGGGTGTAGTGGTGGGGTAGAGCGAGGGGGGGTAGGGTCAGGTTAGGTGGGGTAGAGTGAGGGGGTGTAGTGGACAGGTTAAGAGGGGTAGTGGTGGGGTAGAGAGAGGGGGTGGTGGTGGGGTAGAGAGAGAGGGGGGTTAGGGTCAGGTTAGGAGGTGTAGTGGTGAGGTAGAGAGGGGGGGTAGTGGTCAGGTTAGGAGGGGTAGTGGTGGGGGAGAGAGAGGGGGGGTAGGGTCAGGTTAGGAGGGGTAGTGGTGAGGTAGAGAGGGGGGGTAGTGGTCAGGTTAGGAGGGGTAGTGGTGGGGTAGAGAGAGGGGGTAGTGGTGGGGTAGAGAGAGGGGGGTAGTGGTGGGGTAGAGAGAGGGGGGTAGTGGTGGGGTAGAGTGAGGGGGTAGTGGTGGGGTAGAGTGAGGGGGTGTAGTGGTCAGGTTAAGAGGGGTAGTGGTGGGGTAGAGAGAGGGGGGTAGTGGTCAGGTTAGGAGGGGTAGTGGTGGGGTAGAGAGAGGGGGTAGTGGTGGGGTAGAGAGAGGGGGGTAGTGGTGGGGTAGAGTGAGGGGGTAGTGGTGGGGTAGAGTGAGGGGGTGTAGTGGTCAGGTTAAGAGGGGTAGTGGTGGGGTAGAGGGGGGGTAGGGAGGGTGCGTTAGAGGTATGTTAGATCAAAGCATTCCATGTTTTCACCTTTACACCCAAAGCCTTCTGGGAGTTTCCTTGAGGGAAACTGGTTGGTCTGTGGTTGCTGGACAATGCTGGTGATCCGTCTACATTTTGGAAAACAGTTTAAGCACTGAAGGGTGGAAATTCCTCTCCTTCCCTGCCTAAGCAAGTTGTGACAGACTCTGACCTCATTACTGAGAAAAATGCTTTTTATTTGAAATACACTGTGGTTGAATTGACCGTGGTCATCCAGTCAGTTGACTGCCTGCCCCTCAATCAGACTCCAGTTGGCTCATTGGAAGATCAGTCGACTGCCTGCCCCTCAATCAGACTCCAGTTGGCTCATTGGAAGATCAGTCGACTGCCTGCCCCTCAATCAGACTCCAGTTGGCTCATTGGAAGATCAGTCGACTGCCTGCCCCTCAATCAGACTCCAGTTGGCTCATTGGAAGATCAGTCGACTGCCTGCCCCTCAATGAGACTCCAGTTGGCTCATTGGAAGATCAGTCGACTGCCTGCCCCTCAATCAGACTCCAGTTGGCTCATTGGAAGATCAGTCGACTGCCTGCCCCTCAATCAGACTCCAGTTGGCTCATTGGAAGATCAGTCGACTGCCTGCCCCTCAGTCAGACTCTAGTTGGCTCATTGGAAGATCAGTCAACTTCTAGTGAATCTTTATTTTCCATTTCAACAACTTTCTACTAGTGGTGTGCTAGATGCCTTGATTGATGTAAAACAAAATCCACTGGGGCTGATTTGCGTGATCCTTTCATGCTGCAGCTTTCTGCTTCTCTGATTGCAGAATCTATTTCTGGTACCATCCCCAGGGTTTGAAATGCGGCCCATATACTCCACCCTTCACAAAAAGGTGGTGACCCGTGTGACCTAAATAATGATCGCCCCATGTCCAAACTCTATTGCCTAGCAACAATTCTAGAATCCTCAACTTGGATCCTTTTTTAACTACAAAATGTGTTCTAAATGTACACCAATCAGGTTTCAGACCAGGTCATAGCATCATCTCTGCTACTTCTTTTGGTTTTAAATGATGTTCTTAATTAAATGTTTGAATAAGAAATACTGTGAGGCTTTTTTTTTATCGACCTGGTCTAGAGCCTTTGACTGATTACTTTTTCAGAAGCTTCAATGTAGCTGGTTTGAAAAGGATTTAAAGGAGAGAACACAGTGTTTATTTACTGCTGGTGTTAAGTCAGGTTTTCTGGACATAACAATGGGTGTCCCACAGGGATCGATTCTTGGTCCAGTTCTTTTCAATATTTACATTAACAATATATATTTATCTGTAAAAAAACAACAACAACACAGAAAACAACACCTGTATGTAGATGAAACTATGGTGTGTGCTATTGCCCCCACTGCTGACCAGGCTCTGTCAGAGCTTCAATCAACGCCCTGCAGAAAGCCTTTGTGGAACGGAAATACTGAAATTAGTAGTTAAACCCCCTAGATTGACAGTGTGTCAATCTAAATAATATAATATGAAATCTCCATTAAAATCTGTCCATTTAACATAGCGATATCTGGTTTCTGCATGGGCTGTGTCTACCGCATCCCCCTGGCCACCTTCCTGTTGTGGAACAGCTGTGTTTCTCACTGTACGAGACATTCCAAAAGTGGGTTTTCTCATGAAAATGTCTGTAGCTTCCGAACGGTTTGGCCTAAAAACGAATGTGACCCACTGTGTAAAGATGAGTCTCTCATGAACACGATGTTGTTCTCTGTTTAGCTCTATGACCCACACAAGTGTCCCGGGACTCCTCTGAAGGTAACCGGTACCGGTTTAAAAAATGAATGGAAGTATGGAGGTAGTTTTGCACATACCCCAAAAAGGGGTTAAATAAGTGTGTCCCCCCAAAAAAAAAAAATATTTCCTGAGCTTTCTTATATCTCCTAGATATAGGACAGACACTTCAAAACCTTACTCATCATTATTCTTTTTTTGACATATATGAATGTGTTATTCAATACGTTTCTATGGGCTATAGTAGTAAAGGCCAAAATCGAATATATTTTGATACATAAAGGGGTCCTAAAATTATCCTTTGTGCACAGGGGCATTGTCCTGCTGAAACAGGGAAAGGCCTTCCCAAAACTGTTGCCACAAAGTTGGAAGCACATAATCGTCTAGAATGATTTCCCTACACTGGAACTAAGGGGCCTAGCCTGGACCATGAAAAACAGCCCAGACCATTATTCCTCCTCCACCAAACTTTACAGTTGGCACTATGCATTTGGTCAGGTAGCGTTCTCCTTGCATCCGCTAAACCAAGATTCATCCGTCGGACTGCCAGATGGTGATTCATCACTACAGAGAAGAAGTTTCCACTGCTCCAAAGTCCAATAGCTGACGCTTGGCATTGCGCATGGTGATGTTAGGCTTGTGTTCGGCTGCTCTGCCATGGAAACCCATTTCATGAAGCTCCCGGCGAACAGTTATTGTGCTGATTTTACTTCCAGAGTCAATTTGGAACTCGGTAGTAAATGTTGCAACCGAAGTCAGACGATTCTCAGCACTACGCAATCCCGTTCTGTGAGCTTGTGTGGCCTATCACTTCGTGGCTGAGCTGTTGTTGCTCCTCGATGTTTCCACTTCACAATAACAGCACTTACAGTTGACCGGGGCAGCTCTAGCAGGGCAGAAATGTGACAAACTGACTTGTTGGAAAGGTGATGGCCTCCTATGACGGTCCCACGTTGAAAGTCACTGAGTTTTTCAGTACAGGCTATTCTACTGCCAATGTTTGTTTATAGAGATTGCATGGCTGTGTGCTCGATTTTATACACCAGTCAGCAACAGGTGTAACTGAAATAGCCGAATCCGCTCATTTGAAGGGGTGTCCACATACCTTTGGCCATATAGTGTATCTTTCAAAAAGAATGTTGATATGTTAGTAAAGAAATGAAAGGGATACCTACTTCCCCAGAGTCAGATGAACTTGTGGATACCACTTTTATGTCTCTGCATCCATTATGAAGGAGGTTAGAGGAAGTTTCGTGAGCCAATGTTAACTAGCATTAGCACAATGACTGGAAATCTATGGTATCTACTAGCATGTTAGCAGTTACCATAGACATCAAGTCATTGCGCTTACGCTAGTGAGCAACTTCCTTCAAACTGCGAAGAAATAAAAATTGTATCCACGAGTTCATCTGACTCGTTAACAAAATCCTGAGGTATCCCTTTTAGAGAATTTAAAAAAGGCTTTTTCTATAGGAACGAGTCCTGTCTTTCGTCAAGTAGCAGAAAACACAAACCACTCAGTCAACATGCGTTACGTTTACTGACTGTGGCGATATTACCTAGAACACAACAGTCATGTTAACTCTCTAGCCTTCTCTCTAGTACCTAGAACACAACAGTTATATCAACCCTCTAGCCTTCTCTCTAGTACCTAGTACACAACAGTCATTTGTTGTAACCACTGATACAGGGTCAAGTATTTGTTTATCCTTCTAAGGCACTGAGTGTTTCTGTCTATGGATACTGCTCCCCTTCAATACAGCTTCTAAAGGGCTTTTAATACAGCCTCTAAAAGGCTTTTAATACAGCTTCTAAAGGGCTTTTAATACAGCTTCTAAAGGGCTTTTAATACAGCCGCTAAAGGGCTTTTAATACAGCTTCTAAAGGGCTTTTAATACAGCTTCTAAAGGGCTTTTAATACAGCCGCTAAAGGGCTTTTAATACAGCAGCTAAAGGGCATTTAATACAGCTTCTAAAGGGCTTTTAATACAGCTTCGAAAGGGCTTTTAATACAGCAGCTAAAGGGCTTTTAATACAG
>NC_092112.1:9405093-9486470 GCF_045679555.1 Salvelinus alpinus | reverse complement strand
CCGCTAAAGGGCTTTTAATACAGCCGCTAAAGGGCTTTTAATACAGCTTCTAAAGGGCTTTTAATACAGCCGCTAAAGGGCTTTTAATACAGCCGCTAAAGGGCTTTTAATACAGCCGCTAAAGGGATTTTAATACAGCTTCTAAAGGGCTTTTAATACAGCTTCTAAAGGGCTTTTAATACAGCCGCTAAAGGGCTTTTAATACAGCCGCTAAAGGGCTTTTAATACAGCTTCTA
Source organism: Salvelinus alpinus (assembly GCF_045679555.1). NCBI lineage: Eukaryota > Metazoa > Chordata > Actinopteri > Salmoniformes > Salmonidae > Salvelinus > Salvelinus alpinus. Next base: position 9,486,234 of record NC_092112.1, on the reverse strand, counting down.
AATGACTTTTAATACAGCCGCTAAAGGGCTTTTAATACAGCCGCTAAAGGGTTTTTAATACAGCCGCTAAAGGGTTTTTAATAACTCTCTAAAGGTATTTTAATAACCCTCTAAAGGGCAAGATTTGAACTAAGGTAGGTAGTGTCTGAGATGGCAGTGGAGACCAGTGGTATGTTTAGATCCATACTGCCCTCTAGTGGTCAATATATGAGTATTTGTTAAACTCAAGGGTGGATATCTGGCTGTGGAAATAATATTAATAGCCTATAAAAAAAGATGCCTCCCAAATCAGTCGACCCTATGTCTTGTAGAAGGCTTACATATTGTTATTATTATGCATCGTTTGAGGTAAATGGAAATGTACACTTTATATACCATGTATCATTTTATCTCAATCTCCTCATTTAAAGACTCAATCATGGACACTCTTACTGACACGTGTGGCTGCTTTGCGTGATGTAATGTTGTCTCTACCTTCTTGCCCTTTGTGATGTTGACTGTGCCCAATAATGTTTGTTCCATGTTTTTGTGTTGCTGCCAGGTTGTGTCGCTACCATGTTGTGTTGCTACCATGTTGTGTTGCTACCATGTTGTGTTGCTACCATGTTGTTGTTTTGTTGTGTTGCTACCATGTTGTGTTGCTACCATGCTGTGTTGCTACCATGTTGTTGTTTTGTTGTGTTGCTACCATGTTGTGTTGCTACCATGTTGTTGTTTTGTTGTGTTGCTACCATGTTGTGTTGCTACCATGCTGTGTTGCTACCATATCGTGTTGCTACCATCTTGTTGTCATGTTGTGTTGCTACCATCTTGTTGTCATGTTGTGTTGCTACCATCCTGTGTTGTCATGTGTTGCTGCCTTGCTATGTTGTTGTCTTAGGTCTCTCTTTGTGTAGTGTTGTGTTGTCTCTCTTTGTGTAGTGTTGTGGTGTCTCTCTTTATGTAGTGTTGTGTTGTCTCTCTTTGTGTAGTGTTGTGGTGTCTCTCTTTATGTAGTGTTGTGTTATCTCTCTTTATGTAGTGTTGTGTTATCTCTCTTTATGTAGTGTTGTGTTGTCTCTCTTTATGTAGTGTTGGGTTGTCTCTCTTTATGTAGTGTTGTGTTGTCTCTCTTGTCGTGATGTGTGTTTTGTCCTATATTTATATGTTTTTAAAAATTGTATTATTAACCCAGGCCCCGTCCCCACAGGAGGCCTTTTGCCTTTTGGTAGGCCGTCATTGTAAATAAGAATTTGTTCTTAACTGACTTGCCTATTTAAATAAAGGTAAAAAATTAAATTAAATTAAAAAAATCCTTTCTATGGAAAACACACTGGACACATTTGGATCTATCTATTATCCCAGTACTTTTAAGTAGCTTTTGCATGTTTACTACAGCAAAGACAATATACTGTGGTTCTACAGCGAATATAGGCCAACACCAATATGTCTATGGGTTACGAAAACAACTGCAAAGCTGACTATAACATAATATCCGTTATTTGCCTAAAACACAAAAGACATTGCCAGAGAGAAATAGAGAGAAAGAGAGAAGTCCATGCCACAGAAATAAGGAAGTAGCCTACCCACCAAGGCAAGGGAGTGGCTTGGCTCGAGTAAATACCTGCTCCACATACACCTTCTGTTGGAGTCAGAGTCAGTCAGGACTAGGAACCAATCTTTTAGAGATAACTATAGAAGATTTCTGTGCAGATGCTCGTGGAGGAACATGTCCTTTAATTAGGTAAGACGCAAATATAATAACTTCAATGTGTTTTATAACTGTCAGATGCGTCAAATCAGATTCCGGTGTTTTAGAGGCGTAGCGGACGTTACCTCCGTCAAGGTATTTCCAAGCGGTTGGAGTTATCAATTGTTGTTTACGTTTTCCTCGAAACTAAACTTTTCGTGGGTCTTTTGAACTTAGTAAAAAAGTATACCATCATATTAGTTATAATATAAATATGAAGCCCGAGGACAGAACATATGCCTTGAGTAAGGTGATTGACATTTCTTGACGGTATGAGTGCTTTACCAGTGTAGATATATGAAAGCATTGTATTTGCTACCTGAGTTGAGTTGGAAGAATCTCCATTTTATCTGCAAGTCTGTTCAGGTGAAATTGTTTGCGCGCATTCCAGCACCTGGGGTTATGACTCTGCAGTATGCAACTCTACCAACTCCAACTCAACTCTACCAACTCCAAATCATTCCTACCAACTCCAACTCAACCTTATCAACTCCAAATCATTCCTACCAACTCCAACTCAACCTTATCAACTCCAAATCAACCCTGCCAACTCCAACTCAACCTTATCTACTCCAAATCATTCCTATCAACTCCAACTCAACCTTATCTACTCCAAATCATTCCTATCAACTCCAACTCAACCTTATCTACTCCAAATCATTCCTATCAACTCCAAATTAACCCTGCCAACTCCAACTCAACTTTGCCAACTCCAAATCATTCCTATCAACTCCAACTCAACCTTATCTACTCCAAATCAACCCTTCCAACTCAACCTTATCTACTCCAAATCAAACTTATCAACTCCAAATCCACCCTGCCAACTCCAACTCAACTTTGCCAACTCCAAATTAACCCTGCCAACTCCAAATCATTCCTATCAACTCCAAATTAACCCTGGGTTAATTTTGCCAACTCCAAATTAACCCTATCAACTCCAAATCATTCCTATCAACTCCAACTCAACCCTGCCAACTCCAACTCAACTTTGCCAACTCCAAATTAACCCTACCAACTCCAAATCATTCCTATCAACTCCAACTCAACCCTGCCAACTCCAAATTAACCCTATCAACTCCAACTCAACCCTGCCAACTCCAAATCATTCCTATCAACTCCAAATCAACTCTGCCAACTCCAAATCAACTCTGCCAACTCCAAATTAACCCTGCCAACTCCAAATCATTCCTATCAACTCCAACTCAACCTTATCAACTCCAAATCATTCCTATCAACTCCAAATTAACCCTGCCAACTCCAACTCAACTTTGCCAACTCCAAATTAACCCTATCAACTCCAACTCAACTTTGCCAACTCCAACTCAACTTTGCCAACTCCAAATTAACCCTGCCAACTCCAAATCATTCCTATCAACTCCAACTCAACCCTGCCAACTCCAAATTAACCCTATCAACTCCAAATCAACTCTGCCAACTCCAAAACAAGTCTTTGTATACTGACTCTTTTGGAAAAGGTAAGTATACAAGGTGTGTCTGCATTTGTGGCCTCAGAGGTCACCTGATCTGTCAAATGTAGTGTCAGTTGTCAGACGTTGGTTTTTCCGTTTGTAAAACGGATATTATGGATTAGAAGAAGGTGTATAATGCCTTGAATGAAACATCATGGGAGCGTTTCATAAAAAAATATGTCGTCATACCCATGGATGGTATTTCTGTCAATGGCTGATTGAACATTACTAGTGATGATACATAGAAATGCTTATTGCGTAATAAAGGAGACAGCTCCTGTCCTGATTGACAGATATTAATTACAGAGAGACAGACATGCCGTGACATATCCCTCTGTTTGAGTAATGACTGTTTCCTATACACTACTATATTAATTACAGAGATTCTTGACATATCGCCCTGTTTGAGTAATGACTGTTTCCTATACACTACTACTGTATAATAGAAATATATTAATATACTACTCATTATACTCTATGAAAATAAGCAGTACACACACCCATACAATTAACGTCTGCGACATTTTTGATATTCCACCTGTAAATGCTTCCCTGTTGTATGTCAACAGACATGTAGTTGACATGTTGAGGAATTTCTATTCAAATTCCTCAAATCTACTATGACCTTAAACTATAGTTTTGGCAAGTCGGTGAGGACATCTACTTTGTGCATGACACAAGTAATTTTTCCAACTATTGTTAACAGACAGATTATTTCATTTATAACTCATTGTATCACAATTCCAGTGGGTCAGAAGTTTAGGTACACTAAGTTGACTGTGCCTTTAAACAGCTTGGAAAGTTCCAGAAAATGGCTTTAGAAGATTCTGATAGGCTAATTGACATCATTTGAATCAATTGGAGGTGTACCTGTGGATGTATTTCAAGGCCTACCTTCAAACTCAGTGCATCTTTGCTTGACATCATGGGAAAATCTAAATAAATCAGCCAAGACCTCATAAAAAAAATTGTGGACCTCCACATGTCTGGTTCATCATTGGGAGCAATTTCCAAACGCCTGAAGGTACCACGTTCATCTGTACAAACAGTAGTACGCAAGTACAAACACCATGGGACCACACAGCCATCATTACCGCTCAGGAAGGAGACTCGTTCTGTCTCCTAGAGATGAACGTACTTTGGTGCGCAAATCAATCCCAGAACAGCAAAGGACCTTGTGAAGATGCTGGAGGAAACAGGTACAAAAGTATCTATATCCACAGTAAAACGAGTCCTATATCGACATAACCCGAAAGGCCGCTCAGCAAGGAAGAAGCCACTGCTCCAAAACCGCCATAAAAAAGCCAGACTACGGTTTGCAACTGCATATGGGGACAAAGATCGTACTTTTGGAGAAATGTCCTCTGGTCTGATGAAACAAAAGTAGAACTGTTTGGCCATAATGACCATCGTTATGTTTGGAGGAAAAAGGGGGAGGCTTGCAAGCCGAAGAACACCATCCCAACCGTGAAGCACGGGGGTGGCAGCATCATATTGTGGGGATGCTTTGCTGCAGGAGGGACTGGTGCACTTCACAAAATAGATGGTATCATGAGGAGGGAAATTATGTGGATATATTGAAGCAACATCTCAAGATATCAGTCAGGAAGTTAAAGCTTGTTCCAATAACGGCGAGCTTTACACCCCTCCAGCTGACGCTTGGCATTGTGCATGGTGATCTTAGGCTTGTGTGCAGCTGCTTGGCCATGGAAACCCATTTCATGAAGCTCCCGATGAACAGTTATTGTGCTGACATTGCTTCCAGAGGCAGTTTGGAATTTGTTTGTGAATGTTGCAACCGAGGACAGACGATTTTTACACGCTAAGTCTCGGTGGTCCCGTTCTGGGAGTGTGGCCTACCATTTTGCGGCTGAGCCGTTGTTGCTCCGAGACATTTCCACTTCACAAAAACAGCTCTTACAGTTGTACCGTGGAAGCTCTAGCAGGGCAGAAATTTGACAAACTGACTTGTTGAAAAGGTGGCATCCTACATCGTTTTTCCACAATTCATTTTTCCCACAGGGGATTTTAGAAACACTTAAAATAAGGGCTGTGTTTCATGTAGACTCACCCTGGCATGACGTTTTGATAACCATGTAAATCTCTTTGGGACAAGGTGACTTTTTAACAAACATATTGATAAAAGTCACCTTGTCCTAGAGAGATTTACACGGTTATCAATATGTCATGCCAGGGTGAGTCTACACGAAAACACAGCCCTTATTTTACCGGGGCAGCTCTAGCAGGCCAGAAATTTGACGAACTGACTTGTTGGAAAGGTGGCATCCTATGACGGTGCCATGTTGAAAGTCACTGAGCTCTTCAGTAAGGCCATTCTACTGCCAATGTGTTTCTGTGGAGATTGCATGGCTGTGTGCTCAATTTTATACACATGTCAGCAGAGGGTGTGGCTGAAATAGCCAAGTCCAATAATTTGAAGGGGTGTCCACATACTGCTGTATATACAGTGTATAACAAACAGACTAGCAGCAGCATCTAGGATGATTGTATGTGAGTGTGTGTGCTCATGTGCGTTCGTGTGTAGAGTCCATTGAGTGTGCATAGAGTCAGTGTAAAAACATTTCATGAAATAAAAAGGTTCCATGCAGCCATTTAGTTAGCTATTTGGTTAGCCATTTAGTTAGCTATTTGGTTAGCCATTTAGTTAGCTATTTGGTTAGCCATTTAGTTAGCTATTTGGTTAGCCATTTAGTTAGCTATTTGGTTAGCCATTTAGTTAGCTATTTGGTTAGCCATTTAGTTAGCTATTTGGTTAGCCATTTAGTTAGCTTTTTGGTTAGCTTTTTGTTAGCTTTTTGGTTAGCTTTTTGGTTAGCTTTTTGGTTAGCCATTTGGTTAGCCATTTGGTTAGCCATTTGGTTAGCTATTTGGTTAGCTTTTTGGTAAGCTATTTAGGTAGCTATTTGGTTAGCTGTTTAGTTAGATATTTAGTTAGCTATTTAGCAGTCGTATGGCTTGGGGATAGAATCTGTTCAGGAGCCATAAGGGGTTAACAAGAAATGTGTGGAGTGGTTGAAAAACAAGTTTTAATGACTCCAACCTAAGTGTATGTAAACTTCCAACTTCAATTGTATATCCTGATGCCTAGTCACCTTACCCCTAAACATATCTAAATCAAATCAAACCAAATACTATTTGTCGCTTACACATATTTAGCAGATGTTATTGGTCACATACACATATTTAGCAGATGTTATTGCGGATCCCTTCAAATCATGTAGCGAAATGCTTGTGTTCCTAGCAACAACAGTGCAGTAGTATCTAACAATTCACAACAATACACACATGTAAAATAATAGAATTAAGAAATATACATTTTATATATACATATTGTACATTTTAGGACAAGCAATGCCAGAGTGACTAAATACAGTAGAATATAATACAGTATATTCATATGGGATGAGTAAAGCAGTGTGTAATCATTATTAAAGTGACTAGTGTTCCATTATTAAAGTGGCCAGTGATTCCATGTCTCAGTCCCAGCTTTGATGCACCTGTACTGACCTCACCTTCTGGATGATATCGGGGTGAACAGGCCGTGGCTCATGTGGTTGTTGTCCTTGATGATATTTTTGGCCTTTCCTGTGACATCTTGTGCTGTAGATGTCCTGGAGGTCAGGCAGTGTGCCCCCAGTGATGCATTGGGCAGACCACACTACCCTCTGGAGAGCCCTGCGGTTGCAGGCGGTGCAGTTGCCGTACCAGGCGGTGATACAGCCCAACAGGATGCTCTTAATTGTGCATCTGTAAAGGTTTCTGAGGGTCTTAGGGGCCAAGCCACATTTATTCAGCCTCCTGAGGATGAAGAGGCGCTGTTGCGCCTTCTTCCCCACACTGTCTGTGTGGGTGGACCGTTTCAGATTGTCAGTGATGTGTATGCCGAGGAACTTGAAGATTTTCATTTTCTCCACTGTGGTTCTGTCGATGTGGATAGGGGCGTGCTCCCTCTGCTGTTTCCTGAAGTCCACGATTGTTGATGTTGAGGGAGAGGTTATTTTCCAGGCACCACACCGCCAGGGCCCTCACCTCCTCCCTGTAGGCTGTCTCGTCATTGTTGGTAATCAGGTCTACTACTGTTGTGTCATCTGAAAACTTGATGATTGATTTGGAGGTGTGTGTGGTCACACAGGCATGGGTTAACAGAGAGTACAGGAGGGGACTGAGCACGCACACTTGTGGGGCCCCTGTGTTGAGGATCAGCGTATTGGAGGTGTTGTTTCCTACCTTCACCACCTGGGGGGCGGCCCGTCAGGAAGTCCAGGACCCAGTTGTACAGGGCGGGGTTCAGTCCCAGGGCCCCAAGCTTGATGAGCGTGGAGAGTACTATGGTGTTGAATGCTGTGCTGAAGTCAATGAACAGCATTCTGATGTAGATATTCTTCTTGTCCAGGTGGGATAGGGCAGTTTGCAGTGCAATGGCGATTGCATCGTCTGTTGATCTATTGGGGCGTTAAGCAAATTGCAGTGGGTCTAGGGTGAGGTAGAGGTGATATGATCTTTAACTAGCCTCTCAAAGCACTTCATGATAATAGAAGTGAGTGCTAGGTGGCAATAGTCTTTTAGTTCAGTTACCTTTGCTTTCTTGGGTGATTGATTGAATATGTCTGAAAACACTCCAGCCAGCTGGTCTGCGCATGCTCTGAGGACGCGGCTAGGGATGCCTTCTGGGCCGGCAGCCTTGCGAGTGTTAATACTCCTAAAAATGTCTTGCTCTTTGTCGGCCACGGAGAACGAGAGCCCACAGTCCTTGGAAGCGGGCAACATCGGTGGCACTGTGTTTTCCGCAAACCGGGTGAAGAAGGTGTTTAGCTTGTCTGGGAGCAAGACGTAGGTACCGCGACGTGGCTGGTTTTCCCTTTGTAATCCGTAGTCTGTAGACCTTGCCACATACGTCTCGTGTCTGAGCCGTTGAATTGCGATTCCACTTTGTCTACCACTTAGACTCCAGTGTCCCTGTCACCTTGCCTCTAGCACTCCAGTCCCCGTCATCTTGCCCCTATACATATCTACCTCTAGCACTCCAGTCCCCGTCATCTTGCCCCTATACATATCTACCTATATCACTCCAGTATCCCTGCACATTGGAAATATGGTATTGGAATTAAAGCTGCCAGATGCTTTATGTACACACAAAAAGCTTATTTCTCAAAAATGTTGTGCACAAATTTGTTTATATACCTGTTAGTGAGCATTTCTCCTTAGCCAAGATAATCCATCCACCTGTTAGGTGTGGCATATCAAGAAGCTGATTAAACAACATTATCATTACATAGTTGCACCTTGTGCTGGGGACAATCAAAGGCCACCCAAAAATGTGCGGTTTTGTTACACAACACAATGCCACAGATGTCTCAAGGTTTGAGGGAGTATGCAATTGGCATGCTTGCTGTAAGAATGTCCACCAGAACTGTTGCCAGAGAATTTAATGTTCATATCTCTACCATAAGGTGCCTCCAATTGGTTCCAGGTATATACACCTGTTTGGTTCCAGGTATACACGCCTGTTTGGTTCCAGGTATACACGCCTGTTTGGTTCCAGGTATATACGCCTGTTTGGTTCCAGGTATATACACCTGTTTGGTTCCAGGTATATACACCTGTTTGGTTCCAGGTATACACGCCTGTTTGGTTCCAGGTATACACCTGTTTGGTTCCAGGTATATACACCTGTTTGGTTCCAGGTATATACACCTGTTTGGTTCCAGGTATATACGCCTGTTTGGTTCCAGGTATACACACCTGTTTGGTTCCAGGTATATACACCTGTTTGGTTCCAGGTATATACACCTGTTTGGTTCCAGGTATATACACCTGTTTGGTTCCAGGTATACACCTGTTTGGTTCCAGGTATATACACCTGTTTGGTTCCAGGTATATACACCTGTTTGGTTCCAGGTATATACGCCTGTTTGGTTCCAGGTATACACACCTGTTTGGTTCCAGGTATATACACCTGTTTGGTTCCAGGTATATACACCTGTTTGGTTCCAGGTATACGCCTGTTTGGTTCCAGGTATAAACCTGTTTGGTTCCAGGTATAAACCTGTTTGGTTCCAGGTATAAACCTGTTTGGTTCCAGGTATATACACCTGTTTGGTTCCAGGTATATACGCCTGTTTGGTTCCAGGTATATACACCTGTTTGGTTCCAGGTATATACGCCTGTTTGGTTCCAGGTATATACGCCTGTTTGGTTCCAGGTATATGCCTGTTTGGTTCCAGGTATATACGCCTGTTTGGTTCCAGGTATATACGCCTGTTTGGTTCCAGGTATATACGCCTGTTTGGTTCCAGGTATACGCCTGTTTGGTTCCAGGTATAAACCTGTTTGGTTCCAGGTATAAACCTGTTTGGTTCCAGGTATATACGCCTGTTTGGTTCCAGGTATATACACCTGTTTGGTTCCAGGTATATACGCCCGTTTGGTTCCAGGTATATACGCCCGTTTGGTTCCAGGTATACGCCTGTTTGGTTCCAGGTATATACGCCTGTTTGGTTCCAGGTATATACACCTGTTTGGTTCCAGGTATACGCCTGTTTGATTCCAGGTATATACGCCTGTTTGGTTCCAGTTATATACGCCTGTTTGGTTCCAGGTATACGCCTGTTTGGTTCCAGGTATATACGCCTGTTTGGTTCCAGGTATATACGCCTGTTTGGTTCCAGGTATACACGCCTGTTTGGTTCCAGGTATATACGCCTGTTTGGTTCCAGGTATACACCTGTTTGGTTCCAGGTATATACACCTGTTTGGTTCCAGGTATATACACCTGTTTGGTTCCAGGTATACACGCCTGTTTGGTTCCAGGTATACACGCCTGTTTGGTTCCAGGTATACACGCCTGTTTGGTTCCAGGTATATACGCCTGTTTGGTTCCAGGTATATACGCCTGTTTGGTTCCAGGTATATACACCTGTTTGGTTCCAGGTATTTACACCTGTTTGGTTCCAGGTATATACGCCTGTTTGGTTCCAGGTATACACGCCTGTTTGGTTCCAGGTATATACGCCTGTTTGGTTCCAGGTATATACGCCTGTTTGGTTCCAGGTATATACGCCTGTTTGGTTCCAGGTATACATGCCTGTTTGGTTCCAGGTATACACGCCTGTTTGGTTCCAGGTATACACGCCTGTTTGGTTCCAGGTATACACGCCTGTTTGGTTCCAGGTATATACGCCTGTTTGGTTCCAGGTATATACGCCTGTTTGGTTCCAGGTATATATGCCTGTTTGGTTCCAGGTATATACGCCTGTTTGGTTCCAGGTATAAACCTGTTTGGTTCCAGGTATAAACCTGTTTGGTTCCAGGTATAAACCTGTTTGGTTCCAGGTATAAACCTGTTTGGTTCCAGGTATAAACCTGTTTGGTTCCAGGTATAAACCTGTTTGGTTCCAGGTATATACACCTGTTTGGTTCCAGGTATATACACCTGTTTGGTTCCAGGTATATACGCCTGTTTGGTTCCAGGTATATACACCTGTTTGGTTCCAGGTATATACGCCTGTTTGGTTCCAGGTATAAACCTGTTTGGATCCAGGTATATATGCCTGTTTGGTTCCAGGTATATACGCCTGTTTGGTTCCAGGTATATAAACCTGTTTGGTTCCAGGTATATAAACCTGTTTGGTTCCAGGTATATAAACCTGTTTGGTTCCAGGTATATAAACCTGTTTGGTTCCAGGTATAAACCTGTTTGGTTCCAGGTATATACGCCTGTTTGGTTCCAGGTATATACGCCTGTTTGGTTCCAGGTAGAACTTGTTTGGGTTCCATGTAGAGCCCTCTGCGAAAAAGGTTCTTCATGGAACTGAAAAGGGTTCTACCTGGAACCAAAAGGGTTCTACCTGAAACTGAAAATTGTGCTTTAAAGGGTTCTCCTATGAGGACAGCCGAAGAAGCCTTTAAGGTTCTAGATAGCACCTTTTGTTCTAAGAGTGTGTGGTGTCTGTGTTGAAATAGTTACGGTATCTCACAGGCTGATAAGATCTCTCATGAGAGCCGTGTTTCCATAACAACTAACGTGCTGGCACGACGGTGTCAGTGTGTGTGTCATAAGAAGGGGCAGGACAGGTGTGTGTGTGTGTGTGTGTGTGCGCGCGCGTATGTGTGTGAGATGTCTCCCAGCTCAATTGATTATCTGTTGCTGTAGCTCAATCTACCCGCTGTTACCCACTGTTACCCGCTGTTACCCAATGCTGAGAGAGGTTGTGGACAAGCAATGAGATTCACGGCAAGTTGTATGATGTGTTGACAGGTTGTTGTTTGCTGTACCATGTGATATTATAGTCAAAACCCCAACATGCAGCTATGTAGGCTATTTTGAGAGCCTGATATTACCCTCAAACAATTACTATAAGGCTTTTTTCCATCTGTATGCTTCATCAGCAGTTGCATATCTAATATGCGGAAAGAAAACAGGAAGCAGTTCCCAACTTTTTCCCAGTACAGCTACTCATAGAGAACGGTGTGCCATTACGCAAGACAGGAAACGTACCCCTGCTTTCGTTCTTGTGCAAACGTTTGTAAAAAGAAAACATCTCAAACTGAAAAACTTTATTAGCAACTGACCGTGTTAATCCTTCTGCGTTCACAAACGTATTCATTTAACGAAACGCTCTGAAACACAAACAAATTCCATGTAAATTATTGAACGGGAAATACTGAGTTAACACTGCTTGCACCCATTCAGAAATATGTATCTCAGCTCTCACATGAGCATTAGGAATGTAGACATCGGCCCCCTCTAGACCCTCCCTCCCTACATACCTCCCTCCCTCTCTCCATACCTCCATACCTTCCTCCCTCCCTCCTTCCCTCCATACCTTCCTCCCTCCCTCCTTCCCTCCGTACCTCCCTCCCTCCCTCCATACCTCCCTCCCTCCCTCCATACCTCCCTCCCTCCCTCCAACCCTCCTTCCCACACACCCAGGTGGTGGTGCTAGGTTTTAGCTACAGTGTGGGGAGTGTCTCCCAGGCTCATCACACACACAGAGTGAGAAACATGCACGGGGCCCTAGTTGAGGAATTCAGAGCCTCAGGCTAACAAAACAGTACCCCTCTCCAACAACAGCTGAAGCTCTGAGAACACAAAGATCGAGACACACCCAGCTCTGCTCTGCACTACGACACCACAGAGATAAAAGACAGACAGACATAAACCAGGTCCTCAGTTATGGAGCGATAAAAGTAACAGAGATATTAATATGGGAAGACATACTAAGGTGCGTACTGTGTAGTTGCGACTACAAGCAATACTAGGGGTGTTTTTCTGGTGAGGTATATTGACCAGGCCCTGTCCAGGTATGTTAGCAGCAGCTGTTGACAATGTGCTTAGTGGTTCTTATGCAACCTCTGCTTCAATGTGAGATAAGTGAGAGAAGTAGGGCTTTACTTACTGCTACTGTAAGTGAGAGAAGTAGGGCTTTACTTACTACTACTGTAAGTGAGAGAAGTAGGGCTATACTTAATACTACGTGAGAGAAGTAGGGCTTTACTTACTACTACTGTAAGTGAGAGAAGTAGGGCTATACTTAATACTACGTGAGAGAAGTAGGGCTTTACTTACTACTACTGTAAGTGAGAGAAGTAGGGCTTTACTTACTGCTACTGTAAGTGAGAGAAGTAGGGCTATACTTAATACTACGTGAGAGAAGTAGGGCTTTACTTACTACTACTGTAAGTCAGAGAAGTAGGGCTTTACTTACTACTACTGTAAGTCAGAGAAGTAGGGCTTTACTTACTACTACTGTAAGTGAGAGAAGTAGGGCTTTACTTACTACTACTGTAAGTGAGAGAAGTAGGGCTTTACTTACTACTACTGTAAGTGAGAGAAGTAGGGCTTTACTTACTACTACTGTAAGTGAGAGAAGTAGGGCTTTACTTACTACTACTGTAAGTGAGAGAAGTAGGGCTTTACTTACTACTACTGTAAGTGAGAGAAGTAGGGCTTTACTTACTACTACTGTAAGTGAGAGAAGTAGGGCTTTACTTACTACTACTGTAAGTGAGAGAAGTAGGGCTTTACTTACTACTACTGTAAGTGAGAGAAGTAGGGCTTTACTTACTACTACTGTAAGTGAGAGAAGTAGGGCTTTACTTACTACTACTGTAAGTGAGAGAAGTAGGGCTTTACTTACTACTACTGTAAGTGAGAGAAGTAGGGCTTTACTTACTACTACTGTAAGTGAGAGAAGTAGGGCTTTACTTACTACTACTGTAAGTGAGAGAAGTAGGGCTTTACTTACTACTACTGTAAGTGAGAGAAGTAGGGCTTTACTTACTACTACTGTAAGTGAGAGAAGTAGGGCTTTACTTACTACTACTGTAAGTGAGAGAAGTAGGGCTTTACTTACTACTACTGTAAGTGAGAGAAGTAGGGCTTTACTTACTACTACTGTAAGTGAGAGAAGTAGGGCTTTACTTACTACTACTGTAAGTGAGAGAAGTAGGGCTTTACTTACTACTACTGTAAGTGAGAGAAGTAGGGCTTTACTTACTACTACTGTAAGTGAGAGAAGTAGGGCTTTACTTACTACTACTGTAAGTGAGAGAAGTAGGGCTTTACTTACTACTACTACGTGAGAGAAGTAGGGCTTTACTTACTACTACTACGTGAGAGAAGTAGGGCTTTACTTACTACTACTGTAAGTGAGAGAAGTAGGGCTTTACTTAATACTACTGTAAGTGAGAGAAGTAGGGCTTTACTTACTGCTACTGTAATTGTGAGATGTAGGGCTTTACTTACTACTACTACATGAGAGAAGTAGGGCTTTACTTACTACTACTGTAAGTGAGAGAAGTAGGGCTTTACTTACTGCTACTGTAAGTGAGAGAAGTAGGGCTTTACTTACTGCTACTGTAATTGTGAGATGTAGGGCTTTACTTACTACTACTACATGAGAGAAGTAGGGCTTTACTTACTACTACTGTAAGTGAGAGATGTAGGGCTTTACTTACTACTACTACATGAGAGAAGTAGGGCTTTACTTACTACTACTGTAATTGTGAGATGTAGGGCTTTACTTACTACTACTACATGAGAGAAGTAGGGCTTTACTTACTACTACTGTAAGTGAGAGAAGTAGGGCTTTACTTACTGCTACTGTAAGTGAGAGAAGTAGGGCTTTACTTACTACTACTGTAAGTGAGAGAAGTAGGGCTTTACTTACTACTACATGAGAGAAGTAGGGCTTTACTTACTACTACTGTAAGTGAGAGAAGAAGAGCTAGACATACTACTACTGTAAGTGAGAGAAGAAGACCTAGACATACTACTACTGTAAGTGAGAGAAGAAGAGCTAGACATACTACTACTGTAAGTGAGAGAAGAAGAGCTAGACATACTACTACTGTAAGTGAGAGAAGAAGAGCTAGACATACTACTACTGTAAGTGAGAGAAGAAGAGCTAGACATACTACTACTGTAAGTGAGAGAAGAAGAGCTAGACATACTACTACTGTAAGTGAGAGAAGAAGAGCTAGACATACTACTACTGTAAGTGAGAGAAGAAGAGCTAGACATACTACTACTGTAAGTGAGAGAAGAAGAGCTAGACATACTACTACTGTAAGTGAGAGAAGAAGAGCTAGACATACTACTACTGTAAGTGAGAGAAGAAGAGCTAGACATACTACTACTGTAAGTGAGAGAAGAAGAGCTAGACATACTACTAATGTAAGTGAGAGAAGAAGAGCTAGACATACTACTACTGTAAGTGAGAGAAGAAGAGCTAGACATACTACTACTGTAAGTGAGAGAAGAAGAGCTAGACATACTACTACTGTAAGTGAGAGAAGAAGAGCTAGACATACTACTACTGTAAGTGAGAGAAGAAGAGCTAGACATACTACTACTGTAAGTGAGAGAAGAAGAGCTAGACATACTACTACTGTAAGTGAGAGAAGAAGGGCTAGACATACTACTACTGTAAGTGAGAGAAGAAGAGCTAGACATACTACTACTGTAAGTGAGAGAAGAAGAGCTAGACATACTACTACTGTAAGTGAGAGAAGAAGAGCTAGACATACTACTACTGTAAGTGAGAGAAGAAGAGCTAGACATACTACTACTGTAAGTGAGAGAACTTTTGTTTGGATATGTTTTACTTACACTCTAGTTTAACCAAGGCTCAGACCCTTCACCCTTTTCCCCAGCCAGCCAGCCAGTCAGCCAGCCAGCCAGTCAGCCAGCTAGTCAGCCAGTCAGTCAACCAGTTAGTCAGCCAGTCAGTCAGCCAGTCATCCAGTCAGTCAACCAGTTAGTCAGCCAGTCAGCCAGTCAGTCAGCCAGTCTGTCAGCCAGTCAGCCAGTCAGTCAGTCAGTCAGTCAGTTAGCCAGTCAGTTAGTCAGCCAGTCAGTTAGTCAGTCAGTTAGTCAGTTAGTCAGCCAGTCAGTCAGCCAGTCAGTCAGTCAGACAGCCAGTCAGTCAGTCAGTCAGTCAGTCAGTTAGCCAGTCAGTCTGCCAGTTAGTCAGTCAGTTAGTCAGGCAGTCAGCCAGTTAGTCAGTCAGCCAGCCAGTCAGTCAGTCAGCCAGTTAGTTAGTCAGTCAGTGTGGAAATTCCAAATTTTTCAGATGTGCAGCTGTTTCTTTTGCCTTGATTTTAGATTATAGAGGTTCTGTTTGTGGCAGGAACATATAGAATATAGATACTGTTTGTGGCAGGAACATATAGAATATAGAGGTTCTGTTTGTGGCAGGAACATATAGAATATAGAGGTTCTGTGTGTGGCAGGAACATATAGAATATAGAGGTTCTGTTTGTGGCAGGAACATATAGAATATATAGATACTGTTTGTGGCAGGAACATATAGAATATATAGATACTGTTTGTGGCAGGAACATATAGAATATATACTGTATATACTGTTTGTGGCAGGAGAGGTACCATTGAATAATAAGATTCAGGCCAATCTATAGAAGGAGAGGTAGCAGAGTTTTGGCGCAGGGTACAGCCGACAAGCGCTAACTAACATTAACTACCTAACAACATTTGTTTTCTCCATAGAAAGTCATAGAATCGATAAAATATCGTCAAAAATAATATCACAATTCTCTACTGTGTTGAATCCCCCCCCCCCATTCCTTAGAACACACTGTAGATAAAATGAAGCAGGGAGTATGAAGTATGCTTGTTGCGTAACATACTATTGAGAGAGCTAAGAAAACAGGATGACCCCTTTTATCCTCACTCCTAGTGTCGTGTTAAAGGTCTGATAGTTTGGAGTTGGGGATTTCTCTGGTGTTTTATCCTTTACAGCTTGTGGTCAAACAAGTTCATGTTGTTACTGTCATTGGTTTATGTCAAGTACGGCTTCAGGTTCAACACTTCAGGGTTTGAAATGTTGTTCAATGTTGTTTGTTACGTTTGTATTTACAAATTCATTCTGAAGAAAATCAACAGAAGTCTTTTTTTTTCTTTTTTTATACAGAACACGCTCAGAAACGAAGAGTGCCATATACAACAATATGTCACTTGTAGGAGAACCCTCTTTTCGGATCATATTGAACCCTTTTTGGTTCCACATAGAACTTCTGGTTCCACATAGAACATATTGTTCCACATAGAACATCTGGTTACACATAGAACCTATTGTTCCACATATAACCTCTGGTTCCACATATAACCTATTGTTCCACATAGAACCTCTGGTTCCACATAGAACATATTGTTCCACACAGAACATCTGGTTACACATAGAACCTATTGTTCCACATATAACCCCTGGTTCCACATAGAACCTCTGGTTCCACATAGAACCTCTGAAAGGTTGCTACCTGATTAGTAACCAAAACATATTTTTATTTATATATCTCACCTGAAAGGGTTCTATCTGGAACCATTTTGTCAGAGTGTTCTCCTACTGAGACAAATGGTTCTACATAGCACTATGTTGTCTGCTACAGTAGAATAGATACTGAACGTGGTGTGTGTGTAGGGCATACA
Organism: Salvelinus alpinus; assembly: GCF_045679555.1. Classification (NCBI taxonomy): domain Eukaryota; kingdom Metazoa; phylum Chordata; class Actinopteri; order Salmoniformes; family Salmonidae; genus Salvelinus; species Salvelinus alpinus. Next base: position 9,469,067 of record NC_092112.1, on the reverse strand, counting down.
CGTCGTGCCGCTTCGAGTTCACCTTGTGATTTTGTACAGGCCTTCACATGAAGTGAAAGACAGGAATGTCGGGCTGTATCAGTAGATCACATCTGTAAATCAACTGTAAAGTGAGTCAAAACCACATCTGACACTACAGTACACCGCATTGTATTATTGCTATATAGATCATGTCACGGCTGAACGGAGGTACTGCAAAGGGTTTTGACTGAATCGATCCAGGGGAGGAAAGTTACCTGGTATCTTTCTGACTGACCACCCTCTCTGTCTCAAACTATGGATGATGGCATAACCCCCCCTCCCCTGTCCCTCTCTCTCCCCTGTCCCTCTCTTTCTCTCTCCCTCTCTCTCTCCCCCCTCCTCTTTCTCTCTCCCTCTCTCTCTCCCCCCTCCTCTTTCTCTCTCCCTCTCTCTCTCTCTCTCCCCTCCTCTCTCTCTCTCCCCTCCTCTTTCTCTCTCTCCCCCCTCTTTCTCTCTCTCTCCCCCTCCTCTTTCTCTCTCCCTCTCTCTCTCCCCCCTCCTCTTTCTCTCTCTCCCCCTCTTTCTCTCTCTCTCTCCCCTCCTCTTTCTCTCTCTCTCTCCCCTCCTCTTTCTCTCTCTCTCCCCTCCTCTTTCTCTCTCTCTCCCCTCCTCTTTCTCTCTCTCTCCCCCCTCCTCTTTCTCTCTCCATCTCCCCCTGTCTCGCCCTCTCCCCAGGTATGACATCAGTATGACGTTATCATTCTCTCTACCGTGAGAATGTACGAGGTGATGCAGGGAGACACTACCACCCTGTCCTGGAGGCTACCCAGCCCCGGCCACAACGATGGCCCACAACAGAGCCCCTTCAGCGGGGAGGGAGGACCCACCAAGATCCTCAAAGTCTGTTTTTCCACCAACAACACCCTGGGGAAGAACTTCAAACTGGTCAAGTGTGACAGCTCCTGGAAGATCAGGGTGATTAACTACACTTTGACCAGCTGTTGACGTCAAAAGGGATTTAGAAATACATTTGACATACATAAATACATTTAATATACATAAATACATTTGATGTACATAAATACATTTGATGTGCATAAATACATTTAATATACATAAATACATTTAATATACATAAATACATTTAATATACATAAATACATTTGATATACATAAACACATGTAATATACATAAATACATTTGATATACATAAACACATGTAATATACATAAATACATTTAATATACATAAATACATTTGATGTGCATAAATACATTTGATGTACATAAATACATTTGATGTGCATAAATACATTTGACATACATAAACACATGTAATATACATAAATACATTTGATACACATAACTACATTTGATATACATAAATCACTTTGATTGATTGATTTATTGGTTAATGAGTTGATTGATTGACTTTTTGATTGATAGGATGGATGGATTGATTGAGGATCTGTTGATGTGTACAACCCCTTGGGAGTTGGATATGTGAACTGCAGTTGTTTGCAATAAGACATATAATTTATTTATCGTCAATTCTACACAGAAGTCACTTAGTTACTTAGTTATGGTCTATAGTGCAGTCTATCCTGACCAGTGGTATCCTTTTAACTGTGACTGACTCCGTACTGCTCTCTCTCCTCCAGGCTATAGTGCAGTCTATCCTGACCAGTGGTATCCTTTTAACTGTGACTGACTCCGTACTGGTCTCTCTCCTCCAGGCTATAGTCCAGTCTATCCTGACCAGTGGTAGGCTGGGTCCTAACATCCAGTATAAAGGCTGCTATGGTCTACTGCTGAAGCACCTGAAGTCAGACGAGCTCCACTGGCTCCATCCAGACCTGACCGTGGGGGAGGTGGAGCAACGCTATGAGAGTCACCACGTGGAGGCAGAGTGGAGGTGAGAGGAGAGGTGGAGGGATGGGACAGGGAGGAGGTGGACGAGGTTGGGGAGGAGAGATGGGTGGAGGAGGGGTGGGACAGGGAGGAGGAGGTGGAGGAGGAGAGACGAGTGAAGGAAGGGTGGGACAGGGAGGAGGAGGAGGTGGAGGAGGAGGAGAGACGAGTGAAGGAAGGGTGGGACAGGGAGGAGTGGGACAGGGTGGAGGAGTAGGAGTGGGACAGGGTGGAGGAGTGGGACAGGGTGGAGGAGTGGGACAGGGTGGAGGAGGTATGGGACAGGGTGGAGGGGGTATGGGACAGGGAGGAGGAGGTATGGGACAGGGAAGAGGAGGTATGGTCACAGGGGGAGGAGGTGGAGGAGGAGAGACGAGTGAAGGAAGGGTGGGACAGGGAGGAGGAGGTGGAGGAGGAGAGACGAGTGAAGGACGGGTGGGACAGGGAGGAGGAGGAGTGGGACAGGGAAGAGGAGGTATGGGACAGGGGTGGCGTAGTAGGAGTGGGACAGGGTGGAGGAGGTATGGGACAGGGGTGGAGGAGTAGGAGTGGGACAGGGTGGAGGAGTGGGACAGGGTGGAGGAGGTGGAGTGGGACAGGGGAGGATGGAGGAGTGGGACAGGTGGCAGAGGTGGAGTGGGACACGGATAGAGGAGGTGGAGGAGGAGTGGGACAGGGATTGAGGAGGTGGAGAAGGGGAGACGGATGTTGATTATTTCTCCTTGCCATTATCATTCATCTGATGACAAGACATGCAATTATTTATTTTTACTAATGTATGATGAGGACCATGGGTTGCCGGTTTGCCGCCAATATTCTGCCCATATGAACAAATGTATATACAATATTCCTGCTCATATGAACACATTTATTTTAGGGCATAAGTGAACCAATGTATGACAGCCTTTTAATAAAGTTTAAAGGAGTTCCTCATGGAGTCACAAGACGAAAGAGTTGCAGACAAGGAGTTTGTTTCTGCTTCAACCTTCACTGTAAAATATAAAGTTGTGGTGGTGCTTTGGGTTTGCCTGGGACGGGGTCCCTGACCAAGACAAGGTTGAAGACTCCTACTCTAAAATATGGGTACGTTCATCAGTTGAAAACTCCTACTCTAAAATATGGGTACATTCATCAGTTGAAGACTCCTACTCTAAAATATGGGTACGTTTATCAGTTGAAGACTCCTACTCTAAAATATGGGTACGTTCATCAGTTGAAAATATGGGTACGTTTATCAGTTGAAGACTCCTACTCTAAAATATGGGTACGTTTATCAGTTGAAGACTCCTACTCTAAAATATGGGTACGTTCATCAGTTGAAGACTCCTACTCTAAAATATGGGTACATTCATCAGTTGAAAATATGGGTACGTTTATCAGTTGAAGACTCCTACTCTAAAATATGGGTACGTTCATCAGTTGAAGACTCCTACTCTAAAATATGGGTACATTCATCAGTTGAAGACTCCTACTCTAAAATATGGGTACGTTTATCAGTTGAAAACTCCTACTCTAAAATACGGGTACGTTCATCAGTTAAAGACTCCTACTCTAAAATATGGGTACGTTCATCAGTTGAAGACTCCTACTCTAAAATATGGGTACGTTCATCAGTTGAAAACTCCTACTCTAAAATATGGGTACGTTCATCAGTTGAAGACTCCTACTCTAAAATATGGGTACGTTCATCAGTTGAAAATATGGGTACGTTCATCAGTTGAGGACTCCTACTCTAAAATATGGGTACGTTCATCAGTTGAAGACTCCTACTCTAAAATATGGGTACGTTCATCAGTTGAAAATATGGGTACGTTTATCAGTTGAAGACTCCTACTCTAAAATATGGGTACGTTTATCAGTTGAAGACTCCTACTCTAAAATATGGGTACGTTTATCAGTTGAAGACTCCTACTCTAAAATATGGGTACGTTTATCAGTTGAAGACTCCTACTCTAAAATATGGGTACGTTCATCAGTTGAAGACTCCTACTCTAAAATATGGGTACGTTTATCAGTTGAAGACTCCTACTCTAAAATATGGGTACGTTCATCAGTTGAAGACTCCTACTCTAAAATATGGGTACGTTTATCAGTTGAAGACTCCTACTCTAAAATATGGGTACGTTCATCAGTTGAAGACTCCTACTCTAAAATATGGGTACGTTCATCAGTTGAAGACTCCTACTCTAAAATATGGGTACGTTCATCAGTTGAAAATATGGGTACGTTCATCAGTTGAAGACTCCTACTCTAAAATATGGGTCTGTCATCAGTTGAAGACTCCTACTCTAAAATATGGGTCTGTCATCAGTTGAAGACTCCTACTCTATTTTCATCTCTCCCCAGGTATGACCTGAGAGTTCGCTACATTCCAGTCAACTTCCTGGAAAAGTTTAAAGAAGACAGAACCACACTGCTGTATTTCTATCAACAGGTACAGTAGACAGCAAGCAGTACTCTGACTATGTAGAGAACACATTAATACGCTATGTAGAGAACACATTAATATGCTATGTAGAGAACACATTATTACTCCGACTATGTAGAGAACACATTACTACTCTGACTATGTAGAGAACACATTATTACTCCGACTATGTAGAGAACACATTATTACTCCGACTATGTAGAGAACACATTATTACTCCGACTATGTAGAGAACACATTACTACTCCGACTATGTAGAGAACACATTACTACTCCGACTATGTAGAGAACACATTAATATGCTATGTAGAGAACACATTACTACTCTGACTATGTAGAGAACACATTATTACTCCGACTATGTAGAGAACACATTAATATGCTATGTAGAGAACACATTAATATGCTATGTAGAGAACACATTACTACTCTGACTATGTAGAGAACACATTATTACTCCGACTATGTAGAGAACACATTACTACTCTGACTATGTAGAGAACACATTACTACTCCGACTATGTAGAGAACACATTATTACTCCGACTATGTAGAGAACACATTACTACTCTGACTATGTAGAGAACACATTATTACTCTGACTATGTAGAGAACACATTATTACTCCGACTATGTAGAGAACACATTACTACTCTGACTATGTAGAGAACACATTATTACTCTGACTATGTAGAGAACACATTACTACTCTGACTATGTAGAGAACACATTATTACTCTGACTATGTAGAGAACACATTACTACTCCGACTATGTAGAGAACACATTATTACTCCGACTATGTAGAGAACACATTACTACTCTGACTATGTAGAGAACACATTATTACTCCGACTATGTAGAGAACACATGACTACTCCGACTATGTAGAGAACACATTATTACTCCGACTATGTAGAGAACACATTACTACTCTGACTATGTAGAGAACACATTATTACTCTGACTATGTAGAGAACACATTATTACTCCGACTATGTAGAGAACACATTACTACTCTGACTATGTAGAGAACACATTATTACTCTGACTATGTAGAGAACACATTACTACTCTGACTATGTAGAGAACACATTATTACTCTGACTATGTAGAGAACACATTACTACTCCGACTATGTAGAGAACACATTATTACTCCGACTATGTAGAGAACACATTACTACTCTGACTATGTAGAGAACACATTATTACTCCGACTATGTAGAGAACACATGACTACTCCGACTATGTAGAGAACACATTATTACTCCGACTATGTAGAGAACACATTACTACTCTGACTATGTAGAGAACACATGACTAATTTCCAGAACTTCATCGTCAGCGATAATTCACTGTTGTCTGTTGTCTTGGACTTGTGGTAATACTGTAGATGCATTGTTACGCAACCTGGTCTCAGAGCTTTTCTTATCATTCTGTAAGTAAATCCGAGACACTCCGTTTAATATTACATGTTACGTATCGTATGGTGTGTATTAATTTGTGGCTGTCCATCACCCATGTCATATGATATGTTACAACTTACAATTTGTATTATATGATAAGAATTTGCTAAACGTATGTGTTACGAATTCTAGCTAGGTGGCTAATGTTAGCTAGCTGGCTAACAGTAGCTAGGTTAGGGTTTAAGGTTAGGTTTAAGTTTAGGAGTTAGATTAAAAGGTTAAGGTTATAGAGGAAGGGTTACGAATTCTAGCTAGCTGGCTAACATTAGCTAGGTTATGGTTTAAGGTTAAGTTTAAGCTTAGGAGTTAGATTTAGATTAAAATGTTAAGGTTATAGTTAGGGGAAGGGTTGTCTAAAAGGGTTAGAGGAAGGGTTAGCTAACAGGGTTAAGGTTAGGGGAAGGGTTAGCTGACATGCTAAGTAGTTGCAAAGTAGCTAAAAAGTAGTAAGTAGTTGAAAAGTTGCTAATTATCTAAAGTTGTTCCTGATGGGACCTTTGGGTTGCTAGACGATCACGTTATACGCCTACCCATCCACCCCAACCAACCACCCTACTTTGGTTTTAGCCTTAAGTAACCATCTGTCTTTATGTATTAACAGCAAACATAACGTACCATACAAATTTGAGTGTCCCGGATTTACATGTACTATGTTACGTCTAGACTGTGAGACCAGGCTTAGTGACTTCATACAGATAACAGTTCATGTGTTCTGTCCATATTGTCTGTGTTAGGTGCGTGCTGATTACATGTAGTACCATGCCAGTAAAGTCAGAGAATGGAATTCAGCATAACTAACTCTAACCCATTAACAGTAAAATGTGGTCTCTCTCTATGCCGTCTTGGGTCTGTGTTAGGTGCGTAGTGACTACATGCATTACCATGCCAGTAAAGTCAGTGATGGGATGGCCCTGCAGCTGGGCTGTCTGGAGATTAGGTGAGGTTGTGGGCTTTCCTTATGTATCCTCTTGTCACTGTGTAGACATCATCAACGTCACAGTGGGTGTGTCCGTAGAGCTTCGTCGTCGTATTGTCATGTTGTTCTAAATCAATTCAAGTTTATTTGTCACATGACAGAATACAATGGGTGTAAACCATACAGTGAAATGCTTACAAGCTTTTCTTCCACCGTACGGAACATTTATTAAATAGGATCTTTAAAATAAATGTAAAAATCAGTGAAAAGTCAGATAAAACATAAAACACAGTGTATATCTGCTTGGTTCTTAGGAGGTTTTATAAAGACATGAACGACAAAGGTTTGGAGAAGAAGTCCAACTTTGAGTTGCTAGAGTAAGTACTTACATTTTACATGTTTGTTGGTACCAACCTTAATTTACCTACCCTTTTCTATCACATTGGTTTGATTGGTTGTTTATTTACCTACCCTTTTCTATCACATTGGTTTGATTGGTTGTTTTTTTACCTACCCTTTTCTATCACATTAGTTTGATTGGTTGGTTTATTTACATACCTTTTCTATCACATTGGTTTGATTGGTTGCTTTATTTACATACCCTTTTCTATCACATTGGTTTGATTGGTTGGTTTATTTACATACCTTTTCTATCACATTGGTTGATTGGTTGGTTTATTTACATACTCTTTTCTATCACATTGGTTTGATTGGTTGTTTTTTTTACCTACCCTTTTCTATCACATTGGTTTGATTGGTTGGTTTATTTACATACCTTTTCTATCACGTTGGTTTGATTGGTTGGTTTTTTACCTACCCTTTTCTATCACATTGGTTTGATTGGTTGTTTATTTACATACCTTTTCTATCACATTGGTTTGATTGGTTGGTTTTTTACCTACCCTTTTCTATCACATTAGTTTGATTGGTTGGTTTATTTACATACCTTTTCTATCACATTGGTTTGATTGGTTGCTTTATTTACATACCCTTTTCTATCACATTGGTTTGATTGGTTGGTTTATTTACATACCTTTTCTATCACATTGGTTGATTGGTTGGTTTATTTACATACTCTTTTCTATCACATTGGTTTGATTGGTTGTTTTTTTACCTACCCTTTTCTATCACATTGGTTTGATTGGTTGGTTTATTTACATACCTTTTCTATCACGTTGGTTTGATTGGTTGGTTTTTTACCTACCCTTTTCTATCACATTGGTTTGATTGGTTGTTTATTTACATACCTTTTCTATCACATTGGTTTGATTGGTTGGTTTTTTACCTACCCTTTTCTATCACATTGGTTTGATTGGTTGGTTTTTTACCTACCCTTTTCTATCACATTGGTTTGATTGGTTTTTTTTTTACCTACCCTTTTCTATCACATTGGTTTGATTGGTTGTTTATTTACCTACCCTTTTCTATCACATTGGTTTGATTGGTTGGTTTATTTACCTACCCTTTTCACATTTGTTTGATTGGTTGTTTTTTACCTACCCTTTTCACATTGGTTTGATTGGTTGTTTTTTTACCTACCCTTTTCACATTGGTTTGATTGGTTGTTGTATTCAAACTGGTCTCTCTGAATGTGATTAATTTTGACCAATGAAGGAAGGACGTGGGGCTGAACCTGTTCTTCCCACAGGAGCTCATTGACCGCATGAAGGTACATTTATACATTTTGATTTCCACATGATATTATTGGAAGTTTCTACAAAGATTTTAATGAGGCTAACTGTATCTATTATGTCAGCAAAGAGAATTTCTGTTAATTTCTCATAATTTCTCATAATTCTCATAATATATGATCATTTCTGATAATTTCTGTTAATTTCTGTTAATTTCTCATAATTTCTGTTAATTTCTGTTAATTTCTGTTAATTTCTCATAATTTCTGTTAATTTCTCATTTCTCATATCTGATCATTTCTGTTAATTTCTGATAATTTCTGTTTCTGTTAATTTCTAAATAATTTCTGATCATTTCTATGCTAGCAGCGTCGTTTACCCTGCTGATTACTATTTGACATCACAGTTAAAATAGGGTTATGAAAGTGTTTTCTGTTGTCATGTTCCGTCCCAGTCTCGTCCCCTTCGGAAGCTGATCACCCAGACGTTCCAGCAGTACGCTACTCTGAAGGAGGACGAGTGTATGGTCCGTTTCTTCAAAACGCTCACGGAATTCATCAACGTTGACGAGGAGGTCTACCCCTGCGAACTGGTGGTGCGCGTTGCTGTTGGCTTTACAAACAATACAATTAGGGAAGGACCGCACTCAGGTATTTGCAGTCGGTACACAGTAAATACCTGAGGGAGGTCCAGTCGGTACACAGTAAATACCTGAGGGAGGTCCTGTCGGTACACAGTAAATACCTGAGTGAGGTCCTGTCAGGACACAGTAAATACCTGAGTGAGGTCCTGTCAGGACACAGTAAATACCTGAGTGAGGTCCTGTCGGTACACAGTAAATACCTGAGTGAGGTCCTGTCGGTACACAGTAAATACCTGAGTGAGGTCCTGTCAGGACACAGTAAATACCTGAGTGAGGTCCTGTCGGTAAACAGTAAATACCTGAGTGAGGTCCTGTCGGTAAACAGTAAATACCTGAGTGAGGTCCTGTCGGTAAACAGTAAATACCTGAGTGAGGTCCTGTCGGTACACAGTAAATACCTGAGTGAGGTCCTGTCGGTAAACAGTAAATACCTGAGTGAGGTCCTGTCAGGACACAGTAAATACCTGAGTGAGGTCCTGTCGGTAAACAGTAAATACCTGAGTGAGGTCCTGTCAGGACACAGTAAATTACCTGAGTGAGGTCCAGTCAGGACACAGTAAATACCTGAGTGAGGTCCTGTCGGTACACAGTAAATACCTGAGTGAGGTCCTGTCAGGACACAGTAAATTACCTGAGTCAGGTCCAGTCAGGACACAGTAAATACCTGAGTGAGGTCCTGTCGGTACACAGTAAATACCTGAGTGAGGTCCTGTCAGGACACAGTAAATACCTGAGTGAGGTCCTGTCAGGACACAGTAAATACCTGAGTGAGGTCCTGTCGGTACACAGTAAATACCTGAGTGAGGTCCTGTCAGGACACAGTAAATACCTGAGTGAGGTCCTGTCAGTACACAGTAAATACCTGAGTGAGGTCCTGTCGGTACACAGTAAATACCTGAGTGAGGTCCTGTCGGTAAACAGTAAATACCTGAGTGAGGTCCTGTCGGTACACAGTAAATACCTGAGTGAGGTCCTGTCGGTACACAGTAAATACCTGAGTGAGGTCCTGTCAGGACACAGTAAATACCTGAGTGAGGTCCTGTCGGTACACAGTAAATACCTGAGTGAGGTCCTGTCAGTACACAGTAAATACCTGAGTGAGGTCCTGTCAGGACACAGTAAATACCTGAGTGAGGTCCTGTCGGTACACAGTAAATACCTGAGTGAGGTCCTGTCAGGACACAGTAAATACCTGAGTGAGGTCCTGTCAGGACACAGTAAATACCTGAGTGAGGTCCTGTCGGTACACAGTAAATACCTGAGTGAGGTCCTGTCGGTACACAGTAAATACCTGAGGGAGGTCCTGTCGGTACACAGTAAATACCTGAGTGAGGTCCTGTCAGGACACAGTAAATACCTGAGTGAGGTCCTGTCAGGACACAGTAAATACCTGAGTGAGGTCCTGTCGGTACACAGTAAATACCTGAGTGAGGTCCTGTCGGTACACAGTAAATACCTGAGTGAGGTCCTGTCAGGACACAGTAAATACCTGAGTGAGGTCCTGTCGGTACACAGTAAAAACCTGAGTGAGGTCCTGTCGGTAAACAGTAAATACCTGAGTGAGGTCCTGTCAGGACACAGTAAATACCTGAGTGAGGTCCTGTCGGTACACAGTAAATACCTGAGTGAGGTCTATCATATAATTTCCTGAGCATAACTGATTACTTTTGGATCCCTGCACCTCAAATGACGCAAGAATCTACAATAAGACACGCACTGGGTTTCCTTTCTTCACGGCTCACTTCACGGAAAATATTGTATGAGTCTGAAGTTTGTCAAGAAATGAAAGTTAAGTTGCAAACCCCACTGTTTGTCCACAGCAAGGTTGGAGTCTGTCAGTGGAGCTGGTGATTGGAGCCAGGGGCATTCGCCAACGCACCCATAAAGACTCAGCGGTAAGCAGGATGTTAACTATATACATGGCATTCGCCAACGCACCCATAAAGACTCAGCGGTAAGCAGGATGTTAACTATATACATGGCATTCGCCAACGCACCCATAAAGACTCAGCGGTAAGCAGGATGTTAACTATATACATGGCATTCGCCAATGCACCCATAAAGACTCAGCGGTAAGCATGCAGGGCATTCACCAACGCACCCATAAAGACTCAGCGGTAAGCATGCTGGGCATTCGCCAACGCACCCATACAGACTCAGCGGTAAGCATGCTGGGCATTCGCCAACGCACCCATACAGACTCAGCGGTAAGCATGCAGGGCATTCGCCAACGCACCCATACAGACTCAGCGGTAAGCAGGATGTTAACAGTATACATGGCCTTCGCCAACGCACCCATACAGACTCAGCGGTAAGCAGGATGTTAACTGTATACAGGGCATTCGCCAACACACCCATACAGACTCAGCGGTAAGCATGCAGGGCATTCGCCAACGCACCCATAAAGACTCAGCGGTAAGCATGCAGGGCATTCGCCAACGCACCCATAAAGACTCAGCGGTAAGCAGGGTGTTATATATGTTGCTATTTGTTCATTTTCATTGCATTGTCGTGAATGATTTCTGGACGATATTCTCCTGTTCTTCATGTCCCATCCCCAGCTTCTGTGGGGTCCGGGGTGAAGTTTCCCCAAGTGATAGATTAACTGTTAGTATGGAAAATGCTAAACTGAACCAAGGTCAGCATCTACTGAGCATTGTGGGGGAAATGCACTTGCTATTATTGTGATATGTTGTTGTCTCACCTAGCTGAAGAGGAATGCACTAATTGTAAGTCGCTCTGGATAAGAGCGTCTGCTAAATTACTTAAAATGAAAATGTGACTTCACCCTGCCTTACACTCTTAGAAAAAAAGCTGCTATCTAGAACCTAAAACTGCTCTTCGGCTGTCCCTATAGGGGAACCCTTTGAAGAACCCTTTTGTAGAACTCTTTTGATTCCAGGTAGAGCCCTTTTGAGTTCCATGTAATACCCTTTCCACAGAGGGTTCTACATGGAACCCAAAAGAGTTCTACCCGGAACCAAAAAGGGTTATACCTGGAACCAAAAAGGGTTCTACCTGGAACCAAAAAGGGTTCTACCTGGAACCAAAAAGGGTTCTACCTGGAACCAAAAAAGGGTTCTCCTATGGGGACAGCCGAAGAACCATTTTGGAACCCTTTTTTTCTAAAAGTATAGAGGTTGACACGGGAGTGAAAATCCATTCCTGTCCTGTCTTGTCAAATGTTTTCCCGTACTGTCCTGTTTCGGCAACAGCTCTATAACGACTGAACCTTCCTGTTCTGTCCCTGTGAAATGATTCCCGTCCCGTGCTCATTTTACACACAGAAATCACAAATGCAAAAAATCGGCTCGCCATAGCGACTGCTCCCTTTGGCTACTGCTCGGCGCTCACCAGACAGTATCCTGCCCTGCACACAGTTGATAACAACCACATTGTCAGAGTTTGGCAATGAAAGCAACCCTTCCACTTACCCAGAGTCGGATGAACTCAATTCCTCTCTTGAAGGATTCATCATTCACTGACTGTTTGTTGTCATCTGAGGTAAAGTAGTGACTGCGCTGTGGCCATGACCATAACTGGAGCGAGGCGTGAGAGTGAGCTGAAGGAAGAGGAGGGGTGAAATTACATTTAACTAATATAATAATATTAAGTAAACTATATTAGGCCTACTCAGTTTTTAAATACAATTTTCCACACATTACATATCCCCCCCCACGCACACAAAAAAAACTCAGTTACTGTCCATCCTGTCCTGTCCCAAAGTTGATCCCTAGAACCAGAATCCCACAGGACCCCCAATAGTATTTTTATTTATTTATTTATTTCATCACTCTTTTTCTCCCCATCAGCTAATTGTTTCTCTCTTATCCCCCCAGCCTGTGTGTCTAGCGGATTTCAAACAGATCAAGAGCATCAAGTGTTCATCTCAGAGTGACGGCAAAGCCCTCCTCAACCTGGACATAGACGGAGCCAGACAGGTACACATTAAAATAGATAAAGAAAAAGGTTATTAGTACTGCTCAATCAGGACATGGACCGAGTCAGACAGGTAAAACAAGGTAGTGAGGCCTGGGCCAACATTTACAAAGAGACTCGGTGTAGGAGTGCTGATCTAGGAACAGTGTTGCCTTTTAGATCGTAATGAATAAGGTTATATGGACAGTGGGGACCTGATCTTAGATCACAATGAAAAAGGTTATATGGACAGTGGGGACCTGATCATAGATAATAATGAATAAGGTTATATGGATAGGGGGAACCTGATCCTAGATCAGAACAACTACTCTGAGACATAATGAATACAGGCTCTGAATTCTAACTAGAGACATAATGAATACAGGCTCTGAATTCTAACTAGAGACATAATGAATACAGGCTCTGAATTCTAACTAGAGACATAATGAATACAGGCTCTGAATTCTAACTAGAGACATAATGAATACAGGCTCTGAATTCTAACTAGAGACATAATAAATACAGGCTCTGAATTCTAACTAGAGACATAATGAATACAGGCTCTGAATTCTAACTAGAGACATAATGAATACAGGCTCTGAATTCTAACTAGAGACATAATGAATACAGGCTCTGAATTCTAACTAGAGACATAATGAATACAGGCTCTGAATTCTAACTAGAGACATAATGAATACAGGCTCTGAATTCTAACTAGAGACATAATGAATACAGGCTCTGAATTCTAACTAGAGACATAATGAATACAGGCTCTGAATTCTAACTAGAGACATAATGAATACAGGCTCTGAATTCTAACTAGAGACATAATGAATACAGGCTCTGAATTCTAACTAGAGACATCATGAATACAGGCTCTGAATTCTATCTAGAGACATCATGAATACAGGCTCTGAATTCTAACTAGAGAGCTGTGTCCGTAAGTCTTTGTTTTTTACATAACATTTTGATTGATGTGATCGTTTAATTAAAAGCCTACATCTTAAGTAAATATTTTGCCCCGAAATCCTCTATCAGTCTATGACCCCTATGACATTATAATGTTTGTATAGTGTTTTTAATGTGATTTGTAATGTAGTTATGGTCATTAACGTGAATGGTTTGTATGTTCTTCGTCAGCCTCTGTCTATCAACGTGACTAAGTTTGCGATGGCAGAAAACATGGTGGACCTTATTGACGGTTACTGTCGCTCTGAGCACGCCACTGACGAGTCGTTCATCGCTAGACCAAACAAAGGTAAGGGGGATCAGGAAGTAGTCCGCCCTGTGAATTTTATGGTAGGAGAAACACTGCGGGGGAATACACTGAAAGAGTGCATCGCAATGGTTTAATTCGATTTTCTCATCTCTCGTAAGTCCATTGAACCAATGTGACTTCTTATGTGACCCATAGATGCCAATTTACGAAGTTCCTTGCCAGATCTTCCCACGAAGTGAGTGGATTCACTTTCTCTTGAACAAGGCTTCATATTTTTTGGCTTTTGTGTCATTCCAATAACAAATCATTATACTGAAACCAAACTGGAATATTTAGTACTTGTTGAAACATGGGATGTACTGGACATGAGGCTGTCAGATAGATGTATCAAAGAGACAGGTAGTGTTACTGTAACAGTGTGCCTGGTGTATTGAGGAGCTACCTCAAACCCAGGGTTGATGATCCTCTCCTCTCCTCCTCTGGCTGTCTCTCCTCCCACTCTGTAGTCAAACGGAGAACACGGGCTCCTTCAGATATAGCATGGGTGAGTTTTCATCTACCACGACGGCCTTCGTCTTTGTTTGACAAATAGTATGAATCATTTGTCATTACAGTGACTGTTTTGAATTGTTTGAAACTAGTTGTAAGGGGCAGGGCTACGCTGTATGTTTCAAGTTGACCCGTCCGTTTTTAACACAAACTGACATCATCAAATATTGTCCATCATTCAGAATCTGACATCTACGCTGAGATTGACGAACGACCAAAGTCTGGTAAGTAGAGACGTACTCTTTATCAGGATGGAAGACATCTATACTCTAGGTTCTATATTCAATATTCTATGTTATGTGTTCTGTGTTCCATATTCTATGTTCTATTTTCTATGTTTTGTACTCTATGTTCTATATTACATGTGCTATAGTCTAAGTTCCATGGCAGCTACTCATTGTGTTGTTGTATACTTGGTTCCAGTGGTGAAGTATGGAATTGACAGACATGACATTGTTCTGGGACGGATCCTTGGCGAGGGGTTTTTCGGGGAGGTCTATGAAGGAATGTACAAAAAATCGGCAAGTATATCTCCCGACACCGTACTCACACAGTCAGTTACTATAACACCCCAAATGTTCCTAACTGGGCAAAATATATATCTCATTATTGTGTGTGTGTGACTGTTTCTGAACCAGAATGGGGAGAGGCTAAGCGTGGCGGTGAAGACGTGTAAAGACTGTTCACCTGATGTCATGGAGAAGTTCATGAGTGAAGCAGGTACACATCAAATACTGATCACACTTCTTCTTCACTTCTCCAACTCACTGGTCTTGCGGTTAGAATGGTGACACTGAGATTGAAAGGTTGAGAGTTCAAACCTCAGTCAAGTCATACACTCGTAGAACAAAAGTGTTCCAAAAGGGTTCTTTGACCGTCCCCCATATGAGAACACTTTTAGGTTCCAGGTAGAACTCTTTTAGGTTCCAGGTAGAACTCTTTTAGGTTCCAGGTAGAACTCTTTTAGGTTCCAGGTAGAACTCTTTTGGGTTCCATGTAGAACTCTCGGGGGAAAGGGTTCTACATGGAACCCAATATGGTTCTACCTGGAACCAAAAGGGTTCTTCAAAGGGTTCTCTGATAGGGACAGCCAAATAACCCTTTTAGGTTCTAGTTTGGCACCTTTTTTTTCTAAGAGTGTACCAAAGACTAAAAATGGGACCCGATTAGTTTCTGTTTGGCACTGAGCATTAAGGAGATAGATTGGGGGTAAGGCCCTGCATCCTGTCTGGGGGGGGTACTGGTACATCAAGCTGCCTCATGCTACATAAACAAGAGATATACTTGGGTCCTGTCCAGGGGGTGTACTGGTACATCAAGCTGCCTCATGCTACATAAACAGGAGAGAGGCTTCTGCTCCTATGAACAAGTCTGTTGTGGATCGATTAAACTCGGCCCTTGTCTGTTCTTTCTCCTGCATTATTTAAACATTAAAAACCAAGAACTGAGGATAACTTACTGTATTTATTAATTGAGGAATTCAATAAGGAATTCTACAGTGAGTGCCTGGAAACTCAAGAATTTTGAATCAATATTTTTTTTATTTTTTTAAATGTACACTTCATGATCACTTTCATGAATAAGCATCAACAAACGTAAAAATACATCAGATATAACACATCTTATTATGCAGTCATTTTTATCTCAATATCAAATTATTTCTGGGTAACAATTAAGTACCTTACTTTAGATTGTTTTCAACTAAAATGGACAAAAAGAAACCAAAATAGCTTCTTAGCAAAGAGCAATTTCTCCGGTAAGAATTTTACTAGGACTGTCTGGGAGTGGGGAGGGGAAAACGTAAAACTAGCTGTTATTGGCAGAGAAGTTTGGAACTCTTTTTCTTATTAGTCTATTAACTAATTTCAAATCAAATCAAACTTTATTTGTCACATGCACCTAATACAACAAGTGTAGACTTTACCGTGAAATGCTTACCTACAATGCCCTTAACCAACAGTGCAGATCAAGAAGAGTTAAGAAAATATGTACAAAGTCGACTAAAATAAAAAGTAATAATAAGTAACAATAAGAATAACAATAACGAGTCTATATACAGGGGGCACCGGTACCGAGTCAGTGTCCAGGGGTACAGGCTAGTTGAGGTAATCTGTACATGTAGGTGGGGGCGAAGTGACTATGCCTAGGTAACTAACAAACAGCGAGTAGCAGCAGTGTAGGGGGGGGGGGGGGGTGTCAATGTAAATTGTCCGGTGGTGATTTGATTAATTGTTCAGCAGTCTTATGGGTTGGGGTTAGAAGCTGTTAAGGAGCCTTTTGGTCCTAGACTTGGCACTCCAGTACCGCTTGCCGTGCGGTAGCAGAGAAAACAGTCTATAACTTGGGTGACTGGAGTCTCTGACAATTTTATGGTCTTTCATCTGACACCGCCTATTATATAGGTCCTGGATGTGAGGAAGCTTGGCCCCAGTGATGTACTGGGCAGTACGCACTACCCTCTGTAGCGCCTTATGGTCAGATGCCGAGCAGTTGCCATACTAGGCGGGGATGCAACTGGTCAGGATGCTCTCGATAGTGCAGCTGTAGAACCTTTTTAGGATCTGGGGACCGATGCCAAATCTTTTCAGTCTCCTGAGGGGGAAAAGGTTTTGTCGTGCCCTCTTCACGACTGTCTTGGTATGTTTGGACTATGATAGTTCGTTGGTGATGTGGACACCAAGGAACTTGAAACTGTCGACCGGCTCAACTACAGCCCCGTCGATGTTAATGGGGTTCTGTTCGGCCCACCTTTTCCTGTAGTCCACGATCAGCTCCATTGTCTTACTCACATTGAAGGAGAGGTTGTTGTCCTGGCACCACACTGCCAGTTCTCTGACCTCCTCCCTACAGGCCATGTCATTGTTTTCGGTGATCAGGACCTACCACTGTTGTGTTGTCAGCAAACTTAATGATGGTGTTGGAGTTGTGATTGGCCACGCAGTAGTGGGTGAACAGGGAATACAGGAGGGGACTAAGTACACACCCCTGAGGGGCCCCAGTGTTAAGGATCAGCATGGCAGACGTGTTATTGCCTACTCTTACCACCTGGGGGCGGCACGTCATGAAGTACAGGATCCAGTTGCAGAGCAGGTGTTTAGACCCAGAGTTCTTAGCTTAGTGATGAGCTTCGTGGGCACTATAGTGTTGAATGCTGAGCTGTCGTCAATGAACAGCATTCTCACATAGGTGTTCCTTCTGTCCAGGTGAGAAAGTGCAGTGTGGAGTGCGATTGATATTGCGTAATTTGTGAATCTGTTGGGGCGGTATGTGAATTGGAGTCCGGGAGGATGCTGTTGATGTGAGCCATGACCAGCCTTGCAAAGCACTTCATGGCTACCGACGTGGGCGGTAATCGTTTAGGCAGGTTACCTTCACTTCCTTAGCAACAGGGACTATGGTGGTTTGCTTGAAACATGTAGGTACTACAGACTCGGTCAGGGAGAGGTAGAATAATGTCAGTGAAGACACTTGACAGTTGGTTCGCGCATGCTTTGAGTACATGTCCTAATAATCCATTTGGCCCCAGCGGCTTTGTGAATCTTGACTTGCTTTAAGATTTTGTTCACATCGGCTACTGAGAGTGTTATCACACAGTCATCCAAAACAGCTGGTGCTCTCGTGCATGCTTCAGCGTTGCTTGTCTTGAAGATAGCATAAAATGCATTTAGCTCGTCCGGTAGGCTTGCGTGACTGTGCAGCTCAAGTCTGGGTTTCCCTTTGTAGTCCGTAATAGTTTTCAAGCCCTGCCACATCCGACAAGCATCAGCGCCGGTGTAGTAGGATTCAATCTTAATCCTGTATTGACACTTTGCTTGTTTGATAGTTCGTCTGAGGGCATAGCGGTATTTCTTATAAGCGTCAGGATTAGTCTCCCGCTCATTGAAAGCGGCAGCTCTAGCCTTTAGCTCGATGTGGATGTTTCCTGTAATCCATGGCTTCTGGTTGGGATATGTACGTACAGTCACTGTGGGGACGACGTCATCGATGCACTTATTGATGAAGCAGATGACTGAGGTGGTGTACTACTCAATGCCATTGGATGAATCTTTGAACATATTCCAGTCTGTGCTAGCAAAACAGTCCTGTAGTGTAGCATTCGCGTCATCTGACCACTTCAGTTTTGAGCGAATCACTGGTCAGATTTGCCAAATGGAGGGCGAGGGAGAGCTTTGTATGCATCTTTGTGTGTGGAGTAAAGGTGGTCAAGGTTTTTTTCCCCCTGGTTGCACATGTGACATGCTGGTAAAAATTTGGTAAAACTGATTTAAGTTTGCCTGCATTTAAGTCCCCGGCCACTAGGAGCGCCGCTTCTGGGTGAACATTTTCTTCTTTGCTTATGGCCTTATAAAGAGTTGGTTGAAAGCAGTCTTAGTGCCAGCTTCAATCTGTGGTGGTAAATAGACTGCTACGAATAACACAGATGAGAACTTTCTTGGTAGATAGTGTGGTCTACAGCTTATCATAAGGTTCTCTACCTCAGGCGAGCAATACCTCGAGACTTCTTTAATATTAGACATCGCGCACCAGCTGTTATTGACAAATAGACACACACCCCCACCCCTCGTCTTACCAGAGGTAGCGTCTCTGTTCTGCCGGTGCGTGGAAAATCCCGCTAGCTCTATATTTTCTGTATCGTCGTTCAGCCACGTCTCGGTGAAACATAAGATGTTACAGTTTTTAATGTCCCGTTGGTGGGATAATCTTAATCGTAGGTCATCAATATTATTTTCCAATGATTGCATGTTGGAAAAACGGATAGCAGTGGGAGTTTACTCGCTCGCCTCTGGATTCTCAGAAGGATGCCCGATCTGCGGCCCCTTTTAAGGCATCTTTTCTTCATGCAAAAGCCTTGGATCTGGGCCGGTTCCAGTGAAAGCTGGAATGTCAGCCGGTCTTCTCAAACTGCTCTTACACTAAAAGAATGTTATCATAATTTTCACAATTTCACAGTATTATTCCAACCGTCTATTGTATATATATATATACAGTATATGAAATAGGAAAATATTTTTTTTTTTATGGGATTGGGACATTTAATAAGTAAGTATGTCTCCCTGTCGTAAGTAGCTTTCATATGAAAATAGAAGGGAACGTTTTTAATTGTTAAACTTATCCATTCTCCAGTGATCATGAAGAACCTGAATCACCCCCACATCGTCAGTCTGATCGGTGTCATAGAGGAAAACCCTGTCTGGATCGTGATGGAGCTCTACCAGTACGGGGAGGTGAGAGACCCGACAGCCACGTTACATGTTATTTAAGCCAGGATGATGTCATAAAGAGAGAGTTTACTATAAACTTTACTTATTGATAAAAAGAAATTTGTCAGACCTGGGATTCAAACTAGCAACCCTTCGATTTACTGACCTCTAACCTCTAGGCTAGCCATACTCAACAGGCGGATCGTGTTCTGGATGCGGATCCGGAACGGGGTCAATACGGATGACTTAATATTTTTTTTTAAATAACAAAAATTAGAAATCCTTGAGAGTTGTAGATAATAGTATGGTGTAATTTTGAAATTTGGTTGTGCATGGGCAGTTTTCCTCATGTCATTCACTGACAGACCTTTATAACCTGTTTAGAACCTGTCAGAAATGTCCAGTTGTTAAACCAGCAGGCTAACCAGCTACCTACATGTTGTAGTTATCAGCCAAATTAAGTCAGCAGGAGCCTTCGACCCCCCCCCAGGAGGACCCTATTGATTTTGTTGAGTCACTCAGGTATCATATAAACACACATAAAGTCATAGAATTGCAGGAAATGAGCTTTAAACTGCAACATTTTCTCTCCTCCAACATGAGGGGTTTGAACAGTTTTGGGGGTCGCAAGGTAGGGATTTGTTACTACGCCGATAAATGACAGTATCCATGCCAACCTTTGCCACCTCGGACATTTGTGTGACCGGTCAAATAGTAGGTGGGTTCTTCCTCTCTAGGCTACTTGCCGTCTGCCGTCCCATGATTCTGTTCGTTTTGTTTTTCAGCTTAAGAACTACCTGACAGAGAACAAGAACAAGCTCACCAACATAACGCTAGTTCTCTTCAGCCTGCAGATCTGCAAAGCTCTAGTCTACCTAGAGGGAATCAACATGGTGCACAGGTAGGTCTACGTAGAGGGAATCAACACGGTGCACAGGTAGGACAGCCATCTTGACACCCATATCCCATCTTGACACCCATATCCCATGTTAGTTAGCCACCATATTCCTCTTCAGACAACATAACTCTCCATCACACTCCTAGGTATGTAATACATTGACATCCATGCAGTGAAGTAGCCTCCCCGTAACCCGTTTATTGTGTCCCAACAGAGACATAGCAGGAACAACAAAAACCCTGTGTTGTTATTGGACGAGTTCAACTAACCCGTTTATTGTGTCCCAACAGAGACATAGCGGTGAGGAATGTGCTGGTGGCCACAGCAGACTGTGTTAAGCTGGGAGACTTTGGCCTGTCTAGATACATTGAGGATGAAGAGTATTACAAAGGTATGGAGTGGTCGGTGGTCTGTGGTCTCCATAGAGGTACACAACTGTTCTGTGAAGCTGTCCCATCATGGGCTCATGGGTAGCGCCACCTCCATTTCGAAGTAGTCAATTTCTTCTTCTACTACTTCGATGAGTTGGATGGAATCATATGATCCTTCCTTAACCACACACAGGACATCCCACCCAGTTGACTATTTCAAAATGGTGAAAATGGTTTCATCCAGCTCTATTTAAAGCATTCCAAATCAAATTGTATTGGTCACATGCACGTGTTTAGCAGATGTTATTGCGGGTGTAGCAAAATGCTTGTGTTTCTAGCTCCAACAGTGATGGCCTAGGAACAGTGGGTTAACTGCCTTGTTCAGGGGCAGAACGACAGATTTTTACCTTGTCAGCTCAAGGATTCAATTTCCCAACAATACACGCAAATCTAAAGTAAAGGAATGTAATTAAGAATATATAAATACATGGATAAGCAATATCAGAGCTGCAGTTAACCTCTGCTCCAGACTCTCCTGTGTGTATTTATTTAACCTTTATTTAACTAGGCAAGTCAGTTAAGAACAAATTCTTATTTTCAATGACGGCCTAGGAACAGTGGGTTAACTGCCTTGGTCACAGCGGGCAGAACGACAGATTTTTACCTTGTCAACTTGGGGATTTGATCTTGCAACCTTTTGGTTACTAGTCCAACGCTCTAACCAGTAGGCTACTTGCCGCCCCGCACGCTCTTTATATCAGAATGGTTGGGGAAAAAGCAGAAGACATGTTTCCATCTTACATTGAGTAATAACATCTTAAATAGTGTCCCTACATTTACTAAATATATACAAAAATGACTGGCATCTTTCTGAATCGTTTCCACAGCCTCTGTGACTCGATTACCTATCAAATGGATGGCTCCAGAATCCATAAACTTCAGGCGATTCACCACGGCTAGCGATGTTTGGATGTTCGGTAAGTCTGTCTTCCTTTTTTGGGGGGAGGGGGGGTCATTTCTGTGCATCTCTCTCGCTCTTGCTGTCTCGCTCTCTTGCTCTCTCCTCTCTCTCTTTCTCTCTCTTGCTCTCTCTCTCTTGCTCTCTTTCTCTCTCTCTCTTGCTCTCTTTCTCTCTCTTGCTCTCTCTCTCCTCGTTGTCTCTCTCCTCTCTCTCTCTCTCTCTTGCTCTCTCTCTTTCTCTCTCTTTCTCTCTCTTCCTCTCTCTCTTTCTCTATCTTTCTCTCTCTTGCTCTCTCTCTCTTTCTCTCTCTTGCTCTCTCTCTCTTTCTCTCTCTTGCTCTCTCTCTCTTTCTCTCTCTTGCTCTCTCTCTTTCTCTCTCTTGCTCTATCTCTCGCTCTCTTGCTCTCTCCTCTCTCTTTCTCTCTCTTGCTCTCTCTCTCCTCGTTGTCTCTCTCCTCTCTCTCTTGCTCTCTCTCTTTCTCTCTCTCTCTCTCTCTCTCTCTCTCTTGCTCTCTCTCTCTCCTTGTTGTCTCTCTCTCCATAGCAGTATATATCTATGTGTAACTCTCTCTCTCCATAGCGGTATGTATCCATGTGTAACTGCCTCGCCCAACCCCCTCCCTAGCGGTGTGTATTTGGGAGATCCTGAGCCAGGGGCAGCAGCCTTTCTTCTGGTTGGAGAACCGTGATGTCATTAACCAGCTGGAGCAGGGCATCAGACTACCCAAACCTGACAACTGCCCTCCTGCCCTCTACTCCCTCATGACCCGCTGCTGGTCCTACGACCCCCACGACAGACCCTGCTTCACCGAGCTGGTTGTCAAGATCAGGTACTCTAATCTACAACTGTCCCATAAAGTATTTTGAATAGTCTTGAGTTTTTTGTTATTCTTACATCACCGAGAAAGTCGTCAAGATAAGATCCTACCCTGACCTGGATACTTGAATGGACAATACTCACATGACCTTTCATAGATCTAAGAGTCTATTTTTGGTAAACATCAAGTACTGATGTGGGCTGGACAATCTGGATTAAATATGATATAACCTTGTCCCCAGGCTCGATTCGCTGGCACATAGAGCCTTGTAACAGTGTGTCACAAAAAGAGTACTTGAAAAGGGTTGTGGTTTAAAGCCCTGCATAGAGACACATTTTAAGCCTGATTCCTACCCATGGCCGCGACGTTCAGGACGTACACTACCCAGGCCCATGGCCGCGACGTTCAGGCCGTACACTACCCAGGCCCATGGCCGCGACGTTTAGGCCGTACACTAACCAGGCCCATGACGTTCAGGCTGTACACTAACCAGGCCCATGGCCGCGACGTTCAGGCCGTACACTACCCAGGCCCATGGCCATGACGTTCAGGCCGTACACTACCCAGGCCCATGGCCATGACGTTCAGGCCGTACACTACCAAGGCCCATGGCCATGACGTTCAGACCGTACACTACCCAGGCCCATGGCCATGACGTTCAGGCCGTACACTACCCAGGCCCATGGCCGTGACGTTCAGGCCGTACACTACCCAGGCCCATGGCCATGACGTTCAGGCCGTACACTACCAAGGCCCATGGCCATGACGTTCAGACCGTATACTACCCAGGCCCATGGCCATGACGTTCAGGCCGTACACTACCCAGGCCCATGACCGTGACGTTCAGGCCGTACACTACCCAGGCCCATGGCCGTGACGTTAAGACCGTACACTACCCAGGTCCAATTGCTTCTACCCAAAATCAGAAATAACTTCCTCCGTTAGTAAATCCAATTAGCTGCTCCTCTGTCTGTCGCTCGCTCCCTGTGCTCTGCTCGCTCTGCATGCGCTCTGCTCATCGTGGCTCTGAGTCTGAGTATCCATAGCAACTGCTCCGCTCCGGCTGCTCAATGAAGAGACAGAGAGCTGTTAGCTGTTAGCTACTTTTCATCACTCTAAACTCCAACAAAACTCAAGGAACATTATTGTTTTCTGTGACATAATCTCTCCTGTTTTATATTGGACGAGGTTGAACCACTTCTGACACCATGTTATAATCTTAGTGAGATATCACTGTACTGCAAAGCAGCGGGACAATGAGATTCTTACTGTAGCCGACATACTGTATGACTAATTCCTTAGTTAAGGGAGAGCAGACCATGTCCAGACTAATTCCTTAGATAAGGGAGAGCAGACCATGTCCAGACTAATTCTTTAGTTAAGGGAGAGCAGACCATGTCCAGACTAATTCTTTAGTTAAGGGAGAGCAGACCAATGTCCAGACTAATTCCTTAGTTAAGGGAGAGCAGACCATGTCCAGACTAATTCCTTAGTTAAGTGAGAGCAGACCATGTCCAGACTAATTCCTTAGATAAGGGAGAGCAGACCATGTCCAGACTAATTCCTTAGATAAGGGAGAGCAGACCATGTCCAGACTAATTCTTTAGTTAAGGGAGAGCAGACCAATGTCCAGACTAATTCCTTAGTTAAGGCAGAGCAGACCAATGCCCAGACTAATTCCTTAGTTAAGGGAGAGCAGACCAATGTCCAGACTAATTCCTTAGTTAAGTGAGAGCAGACCATGTCCAGACTAATTCCTTAGTTAAGTGAGAGCAGACCAATGCTCAGACTAATTCCTTAGATAAGGGAGAGCAGACCATGTCCAGACTAATTCCATAGTTAAGGGAGAGCAGACCATGCCCAGACTAATTCCTTAGTTAAGGGAGAGCAGACCATGCCCAGACTAATTCCATAGTTAAGGGAGAGCAGACCAATGCCCAGACTAATTCCTTAGTTAAGGGAGAGCAGACCATGTCCAGACTAATTCCTTAGTTAAGTGAGAGCAGACCATGCCCAGACTAATTCCATAGTTAAGGGAGAGCAGACCAATGTCCAGACTAATTCCATAGTTAAGGGAGAGCAGACCATGCTCAGACTAATTCCTTAGTTAAGGGAGAGCAGACCATGCTCAGACTAATTCCTTAGTTAAGGGAGAGCAGACCATGTCCAGACTAATTCCTTAGTTAAGGGAGAGCAGACCATGTCCAGACTAATTCCTTAGTTAAGGGAGAGCAGACCATGCCCAGACTAATTCTTTAGGTAAGTGAGAGCAGACCATGTCCAGACTAATTCCTTAGTTAAGGGAGAGCAGACCATGCCCAGACTAATTCTTTAGGTAAGTGAGAGCAGACCAATGCCCAGACTAATTCCTTAGTTAAGGGAGAGCAGACCATGTCCAGACTAATTCTTTAGGTAAGTGAGAGCAGACCAGACTTTCTCGGTGACCTCAAGTACTCATTAAAACGTTCATGTTTTTTCGGGTTGCGTCACTCACAGACAGAAACTTCTGAGACACATTATTCATGAAGAACACTCAGACGTTCACTTGTAAGCCAATCAGGTTGCGGCAGGGCGCAACATCAGGAAGTAGCGTTAGCCACTCTAGCAAGTTTGCCTCAGGATCCATCTCAATTGGTATGCTGTGTCCAATCATGGTATCTCTCTTCGGTTGCACGTTCTTGGAAGAGCAGAACAGTACAACGGCCCTTGCTGTGCTTAGTGAGCAGCTTGTCAAGTTCTGGTGTCGGAAGAGGAGTGGAAATGTCCACTACCATGCTAAAGTGTCTAATGCATAGGAATGATAGTCCCGGAAGTTGCGTATAGTGTTCAGCCAATCAGGTTGCAGCAGGGTGCAACATCAGGAAGTAGCGTTAGCCATGGTGGTGGAAAATAGTGTTTTCATAATGAAAGTATGCATATTTTCCCAGTTTCTTTCCACCGTCTCGCAATTCAATCGAGTTAAGGAGGAAATCGACATCTTTGCAGCCTGAATGGAGAATGTTGTAGGTAAGAGAACCGGTCCACGGGGGATACGAGTGTATAGCCAGCTGCATACAATGCATTTGGATAGGAAGATGAAACCATAAATACCAAATGAATACCAACATCCTGGCGTCCTTTGGGTTAAAATATATTTAAGAGCAAACTATTTTCCTTCACAATTTCTTTAATGTGTAATCAACTTTCTCTCTGGTGCTTTTGATTGATCAAGTTAAGTCTTCAATAACTTTAAATCGATCATATTACGTCGTCAACAACTTTACATTGATCATATTACGTCTACAATATTTTTTAACCAGGAAAAGCCCATTGAGACCCATAGTCTCTTTTTCAAGGGAGACCTGGCCAAGAAGGCAACAACAAACAATACATTACATCATTAAAACATACAACAATACAATACAACATGATCCAGCCAAAAAAAAACATTTACACTCCTCTGTAACAGTCTCCCATACAATATTTTTAATTAATTCAGTGGCACTAACATTCCATGCGTCTGGTGTTTAAACGTCTCTAGAGACTATATCTCTCTCATCATTACTCAATGCCTAGGTTTACCTCCAATGTACTCACATCCTACCTTACCTTTGTCTGTACACTATGCCTTGAATCTATGCTATCGTGCCCAGAAACCTGCTCCTTTTACTCTCTGTTCCGAACGTGCTAGACGGCCAGTTCGTATAGCCTTTAGCCGTACCCTTATCCTACTTCTCCTCTGTTCCTCTGGCGATGTAGAGGTAAATCCAGGTCCTGCAGTGCCTAGCTCCACTCCTACTCCCCAGGTGCTCTCATTTGTTGACTTCTGTAACCGTAAAAGCCTTGGTTTCATGCATGTTAACATTAGAAGCCTACTCCCTAAGTTTGTTTTACTCACTGCTTTAGTACACTCTGCCAACCCGGATGTTTTAGCCGTGTCTGAATCCTGGCTTAGGAAAACCACCAAAAACCCTGAAATCTCCATCCCTAACTATAACATTTTCCGCCAAGATAGAACTGCCAAAGGGGGCGGTGTTGCAATCTACTGCAAAGATAGCCTGCAGAGTTCTGTATTACTATCCAAGTCTGTACCAAAACAATTCGAGCTTCTACTTCTAAAAATGCACCTTTCCAGAAACAAGTCTCTCACTGTTGCCGCTTACTATAGACCACCTTCTGCCCCCAGCATTAGAAGCTGGGGGCAGAAGCTCGACACCATATGTGAATTGATTGCCCCCCATCTATTTTTCATGCTACTAGGTGACCTAAACGGGGACATGCTTAACACCCTGGCCATCCTACAATCTAAGCTTGATGCCCTCAATCTCACACAAATTATCAATGAACCTACCAGGTACAACCCCAAATCCGTAAACACGGGCACCCTCATAGATATCATCCTAACTAACTCGTTCCTCCAAATACACCTCTGCTGTTTTCAATCAAGATCTCAGCGATCACTGCCTCATTGCCTGCATCCGTAATGGGTCTGCGACCAAAGGACCACCCCTCATCACTGTCAAACGCTCCCTAAAACACTTCTGCAAGCAGGCCTTTCTAATCGACCTGGCCGGGGTATCCTGGAATGACATTGACCTCATCCCGTCAGTAGATGATGCCTGGTTATTCTTTAAAAGTGCCTTCCTCACCATCTTAAATAAGCATGCCCCATTCAAAAAATGTAGAACTAGGAATAGATATAGTCCTTGGTTCACTCCAGACCTGTCTGCCCTTGGTCAGCACAAAAACATCCTGTGACGTTCTGCATTAGCATCGAATAGCCCCGTGATATGCAACTTTTCAGGGAAGTTAGGAACAAATATACACAGGCAGTTAGGAAAGCAAAGGTTAGCTTTTTCAAACAGAAATTTGCATCCTGTAGTACAAACTCAAAAAAGTTCTGGGACACTGTAGAGTCCATGGAGAATAAGAGCACCTCCTCCCAGCTGCCCACTGCTCTGAGGCTAGGAAACACTGTTACCACCGATAAATCCACTATAATTGAGAATTTCAATAAGCATTTCTCTACGGCTGGCCATGCTTTCCACCTGGCTACCCCTACCCCGCTAGACTGCCCGGCACCCTCCACAGCAACCCGCCAAAGCCCCCACCATTTCTCCTTCACCCAAATCCAGATAGCTGATGTTCTGAAAGAGCTGCAAATTCTGGACCCCCACAAATCAGCCGGGCTAGACAATCTGGACCCTCTCTTTCTAAAATGATCTGCTGAAATTGTTGCAACCCCTATTACTAGCCTGTTCAACCACTCTTTCGTATCGTCTGAGATTCCCAAAGATTGGAAAGCTGCCACGGTCATCCCCCTCTTCAAAGGGGGTGAAACTCTAGACCCAAACTGCTACAGACCTAAATCTTCGAAAGCCAAGTTAATTAACAGATTACCGACCATTTCGAATCCCACCGTACCTTCTCCACTATGCAATCTGGTTTCAGAGCTGGTCATGGGTGCACCTCAGCCACGCTCAAGGTCCTAAACGACATCATAACCGCCATCGATAAGAGTCATTACTGTGCAGCCGTATTCATTGACCTGGCCAAGGCTTTCGACTCTGTCAATCACCACATTCTTATTGGCAGACTCGACAGCATTGGTTTCTCAAATGATTGCCTCGCCTGGTTTACCAACTACTTCTCTGATAGAGTTCAGTGTGTCAAATCGGAGGGACTGTTGTCCGGACCTCTGGCAGTCTCTATGGGGGTGCCACAGGGTTCAATTCTCAGGCCGACTCTCTTCTCTGTATACATCAATGATGTCGCTCTTGCTGCTGGTGATTCTCTGATCCACCTCTACGCAGACGACACCATTCTGTATACTTCTGGCCCCTCTTTGGACACTGTGTTAACTAACCTCCAGACGAGCTTCAATGCCATACAACTCTCCTTCCGTGGCCTCCCACTGCTCTTAAATGCAAGTAAAACAAAATGCATGCTATTCAATCGATCACTGCCCGCACCTGCCCGCCCGTTCAGCATCACTACTCTGTACGGCTCTGACTTAGAATACGTGGACAACTACAAATACCTAGGTGTCTGTTTAGACTGTAAACTCCCCTTCCAGACTCACATTAAGCATCTCCAATCCAAAATTAAATCTAGAATCGGCTTCCTATTTTGCAACAAAGCATCCTACACTCATGCTGCCAAACATACCCTCGTAAAACTGACCATCCTACCGATCCTCGACTTCGGCGATGTCATCTATAAAATAGCCTCCAATACTCTACTCAACAAACTGGATGCAGTCTATCACAGTGCCATCCGTTTTGTCACCAAAGCCCCATACACTACCCACCATTGCGACCTGTACACTCTCTTTGGTTGGCCCTCACTTCATACTCGTCGCCAAACCCACTGGCTACAGGTTATCTACAAGACCCTGCTAGGTAAAGCCCCGCCTTATCTCAGCTCACTGGTCACCATAGCAGCACCCACTCGTAGCACGCGCTACAGCAGGTATATCTTACTGGTCACCCCCAAAGCCAAGTTCTCTGCTGCCAATGACTGGAACGAACTGCAAAACCACTGAAGCTGGAGACTCTTACCTCCCTCACTAACTTTAAGCACCAGCTGTCAGAGCAGCTCACAGATCACTGCAGCTGTACATAGCTCATCTGTAAATAGCCCATCTATCTACTGTATGTATTTATTCATCTTGCTCCTTTGCACCCCAGTATCTCTACTTGCACATTTATCTTCTGCACATCTACCATTCCAGTGTTTAATTGCTCTATTGTAATTACTTCACCACCATGGCCTATTTATTGCCTTAAATCCCTTATCTTACCTCATTTGCACTCACTGTATATAGACTTTTTGTTTTCTTTTTTTCTACTGTATTATTGACTGTATGTTTTGTTTATTCCACGTGTAACTTTGTGTTGTTGTATGTGTCGAATTGCTATGCTTTATCTAGGCCAGGTCGCAGTTGCAAATGAGAACTTGTTCTCAACTAGCCTACCTGGTTAAATAAAGGTGAAATATATATATATATATATTTTTAATCTGTTGACCAATGCGTGAGGACTGGGCGGAGCTATTGTTGAGTTGTTGACATGGCTCAGCATGTTGTAGTTGTTGTTGACATGACTCAGCATGTTGTTGAGTTGTTGACATGGCTCGGTATAAGGAGAGAGTTTGTGTTTTTAGTCCTTGAGATGTCCCTGGACACACGGACATCAAAAGGAATACAGCAGCCACCCTGTTAGGTGTTTGGACATCGTATGGTAAACACACTATACCTTGATTGTTCCTCAAGGGAAAGTAAAGCGACAATCTAGCTGCCAATCAGACAACTCGTAGTGCTGTCGCTAGTTCTAATATTACAGCAGACGTGTCAGATCATTTCGATGTCAAGCCTGATGTAACGCTGGAATCTGACTGGAATGGGATTCAGGGTCTCATTTTTGCAAGCTATTTGTCCCTTGTCTTCCAAGTGCCTAGCGTGCCACGTACTAAACTGTCTGTGTGTTCTGTAACAGTGACGTCCATCGGATGGAGAAGGAGCAGGAGGTAGAAAGAGAGAGAGACAGGCAACGCTCCACCAAGTTCTTTGACACCAAGATCAACTTCAACGAACCTCCTCCCAAGGTAGTATAGTACAGTATCTTCTTGATGATCCCCCCACACACACACCTTCTGCATCAATGCCTTTCTGTCATAGCGTTGTTAGCATTTGTATATAAGTTACTACCGCTCGTCACCAGTTCTGCCCCTGTGTCTCCAGCCCTGCAGGATGAAACCTGGGGGTCGTTTTGGAAACGGTATCGGTCTGCACATTCAGCTGAATGAGGCCCTTTGTGCCAGCTCTCCAGACCTGGCCAGTCCCTGTGAATACACCACTCCTGTCGACTCCATGAGCAACAGCTTGGTGGTGCCCATGATATCTCCACGACGATGCAGCATGGGGGTGAGAATAGTTCTCTAGTGCTATTCTACTTCCTTTTAGACTCTAGTTATCTAGTTCTAGTCTACATCCTTTTAGACTAGTTATCTAGTTCTAGTCTCCTTCCTTTTAGACTAGTTATCTAGTTCTAGTCTCCTTCCTTTTAGACTAGTTATCTAGTTCTAGTCTCCTTCCTTTTAGACTAGTTATCTAGTTCTAGTCTCCTTCCTTTTAGACTCTAGTTATCTAGTTCTAGTCTCCTTCCTTTTAGACTCTAGTTATCTAGTTCTAGTCTCCTTCCTTTTAGACTAGTTATCTAGTTCTAGTCTCCTTCCTTTTAGACTAGTTATCTAGTTCTAGTCTCCTTCCTTTTAGACTAGTTATCTAGTTCTAGTCTCCTTCCTTTTAGACTAGTTATCTAGTTCTAGTCTCCTTCCTTTTAGACTCTAGTTATCTAGTTCTAGTCTCCTTCCTTTTAGACTAGTTATCTAGTTCTAGTCTCCTTCCTTTTAGACTAGTTATCTAGTTCTAGTCTCCTTCCTTTTAGACTCTAGTTATCTAGTTCTAGTCTCCTTCCTTTTAGACTCTAGTTATCTAGTTCTAGTCTCCTTCCTTTTAGACTAGTTATCTAGTTCTAGTCTCCTTCCTTTTAGACTAGTTATCTAGTTCTGGTCTTCTTCCTTTTAGACTAGTTATCTAGTTATAGTCTCCTTCCTTTTAGACTAGTTATCTAGTTATAGTCTCCTTCCTTTTAGACTCAGGTTATCTAGTTATAGTCTCCTTCCTTTTAGACTCTAGTTATCTAGTTATAGTCTCCTTCCTTTTAGACTAGTTATCTAGTTATAGTCTCCTTCCTTTTAGACTAGTTATCTAGTTATAGTCTCCTTCCTTTTAGACTAGTTATCTAGTTAGTTATTATCACGGCACAAGGCGAGACCCAAACGCAGACACAGGAGGCAGATGGTTGAAGTCTTACAATATTTACTAATCCAAAGGGGTAGGCAAGAGAATGGTCGTGGACAGGCAAAAAGATCAAAACCCAATCAGAGTCCAGGAGGTACAGAGTGGCAGACAGGCAGAATGGTCAGGCAGGCGGGTACAGAGTCCAGAAACAGGCAAGGGTCAAAACCGGGAGGACTAGAAAAAGGAGAATGCAAAAAGCAGGAGAACGTGAAAAAACGCTGGTTGACTTGGAAACATACAAGACAAACTGGTACAGAGAGACAGGAAACACAGGGATAAATACACTGGGGGAAATAAGCGACACCTGGAGGGGGTGGAGACAATCACAAGGACAGGTGAAACAGATCAGGGCGTGACTGTTATAGTCTCCTTCCTTCTAGACTAGTTATCTAGTTCTAGTTTCCTGTTAGACTAGTTATCTAGTTCTAGTCTACTTCCTGTTAGACTAGTTGTCTAGTTCTAGTCTACTTCCTGTTAGACTAGTTGTCTAGTTCTAGTCTACTTCCTGTTAGACTAGTTGTCTAGTTCTAGTCTACTTCCTGTTAGACTAGTTATCTAGTTCTAGTTTCCTGTTAGACTAGTTATCTAGTTCTGGTCTTCTTCCTTTTAGACTAGTTATCTAGTTATAGTCTCCTTCCTTTTAGACTAGTTATCTAGTTATAGTCTCCTTCCTTTTAGACTAGTTATCTAGTTATAGTCTCCTTCCTTTTAGACTCTAGTTATCTAGTTATAGTCTCCTTCCTTTTAGACTCTAGTTATCTAGTTATAGTCTCCTTCCTTTTAGACTAGTTATCTAGTTATAGTCTCCTTCCTTTTAGACTAGTTATCTAGTTCTAGTTTCCTGTTAGACTAGTTATCTAGTTCTAGTTTCCTGTTAGACTAGTTGTCTAGTTCTAGTCTCCTTCCTGTTAGACTAGTTGTCTAGTTCTAGTCTCCTTCCTGTTAGACTAGTTGTCTAGTTCTAGTCTCCTTCCTGTTAGACTAGTTGTCTAGTTCTAGTCTCCTTCCTGTTATACTAGTTGTCTAGTTCCAGTCTCCTTCCTGTTAGACTAGTTATCTGGTTCTAGTCTACTTCCTTCTAGACGAGATATCTAGTTCTAGTCTCATTCCTGTTAGACTAGTTATCTAGTTCTAGTCTACTTCCTGTTAGACTAGTTATCTAGTTCTAGTCTACTTCCTGTTAGACTAGTTATCTAGTTCTAGTCTACTTCCTTCTAGACGAGATATCTAGTTCTAGTTTCCTGTTAGACTAGTTATCTAGTTATAGTCTCCTTCCTGTTAGACTAGTTGTCTAGTTCTAGTCTCATTCCTGTTAGACTAGTTATCTAGTTCTAGTCTACTTCCTGTTAGACTAGTTATCTGGTTCTAGTCTACTTCCTGTTATACTAGTTATCTAGTTGTAGTCTTGAGGACTGTCCCAGTCATATGTTCTTGCCCTTTAAAGCATTGTGTTATTGCATGGCTACTGTATTACTTGCTCTGTACTATGTGAATGTGTGTGTCCGTGTGTCCGCGTGTGTGTGTGCATGTGTGTGTGTGTGTGTGTGTGTGTGTGTGTGTGTGTGTGTGTGTGTGTGTGTGTGTGTGTGTGTGTGTGTGTGTGTGTGTGTGTGTGTGTGTGTGTGTGTGTGTGTGTGTGTGTGTGTGTGTGTGTGTGTGCATGTCTCCCGTCCACCAGGAGGGAGAGTTGACGGTGGAGCCGTCCAGTAAGGAGGACGCCCAGCGGTTGTGGCAGATGGAGAGACAGCGTATGCAGGAGACGATGAGACAACAGAAACAACAGATGATGGAGGACAACAAGTGGCTGACCAAGGAGGAGAGACTCCTGGTGGGGAATATACCTTCGACCTTTACCCCCTAGACCTAGCAACCCGCCCTAGCAACCACCCTAACAACAAGTGGCTGACCAAGGAGGAGAGACTCCTGGTGGGGAATATACCTCCGACCTTTAAACCCCTAGACCTAGCAACCCGCCCTAGCAACCAGCCCTAACAACAAGTGGCTGACCAAGGAGGAGAGACTCCTGGTGGGGAATATACCTCCGACCTTTAAACCCCTAGACCTAGCAACCTGCCCTAGCAACCACCCTAACAACAAGTGGCTGACCAAGGAGGAGAGACTCCTGGTGGGGAATATACCTCCGACCTTTAAACCCCTAGACCTAGCAACCCGCCCTAGCAACCAGCCCTAACAACAAGTGGCTGACCAAGGAGGAGAGACTCCTGGTGGGGAATATACCTTCGACCTTTACCCCCTAGACCTAGCAACCCACCCTAGCAACCACCCTAACAACAAGTGGCTGACCAAGGAGGAGAGACTCCTGGTGGGGAATATACCTCCGACCTTTAAACCCATAGACCTAGTCCACCTTAACCAGCCCCATTTCCAACCTAACGACCGGCCCTCTATCCACACTAGCAACCATCTCCTGGTCTGTCCTAACAACCATTCTGATGTCCGTCCTAACGACCAACCCTTAGTACGCCCTGACAACCATCCCATAGTCCATCCTGCCAACCATCCCCTTGAGTCCTAACAACCATCCTGCAGCCCTAACAACAAATACATAGTACTAACAACTGTCCCGTAGTCCTAACAACCATTCCGTAGTCCTAACATCCATCCTGTAGTCCTAACAACCATCCTGTAGTCCTAACAACCATCCTGTAGTCCTAACAACCATCATGTAGTCCTAACAACCATCCTGTAGTCCTAACAACCATCCTGTAGTCCTAACATCCATCCTGTAGTCCTAACATCCATCCTGTAGTCCTAACATCCATCCTGTAGTCCTAACATCCATCCCGTAGTCCTAACAACCACCCCATAGTCCTAACAACCACCCCGCAGTCCTAACAACCACCCCGCAGTCCTAACAACCACCCCGCAGTCCTAACAACCACCCCGCAGTCCTAACAACCACCCCGCAGTCCTAACAACCACCCCGCAGTCCTAACAACCACCCCGTAGTCCTAACAACCACCACGT
Organism: Salvelinus alpinus; assembly: GCF_045679555.1. Taxonomy (NCBI): domain Eukaryota; kingdom Metazoa; phylum Chordata; class Actinopteri; order Salmoniformes; family Salmonidae; genus Salvelinus; species Salvelinus alpinus. Next base: position 9,434,345 of record NC_092112.1, on the reverse strand, counting down.
AGTCCTAACAACCACCCTGCAGTCCTAACAACCACCCCGCAGTCCTAACAACCACCCCGCAGTCCTAACAACCACCCGGTGTCCTAACAACCACCCCGTAGTCCTAACAACCACCCCGTAGTCCTAACAACCACCCCGTAGTCCTAACAACCACCCCGCAGTCCTAACAACCACCAACCACCCCGCAGTCCTAACAACCACCCCGCAGTCCTAACAACCACCCCGCAGTCCTAACAACCACCCTGTAGTCCTAACAACCACCCCGCAGTCCTAACAACCACCCGGTGTCCTAACAACCACCCCGTAGTCCTAACAACCACCCCGCAGTCCTAACAACCACCCCGCAGTCCTAACAACCACCCCGCAGTCCTAACAACCACCCCGCAGTCCTAACAACCACCCCGTAGTCCTAACAACCACCCCGTAGTCCTAACAACCACCCCGCAGTCCTAACAACCACCCCGCAGTCCTAACAACCACCCCGCAGTCCTAACAACCACCCCGCAGTCCTAACAACCACCCCGCAGTCCTAACAACCACCCGGTGTCCTAACAACCACCCCGTAGTCCTAACAACCACCCCGCAGTCCTAACAACCACCCCGCAGTCCTAACAACCACCCCGCAGTCCTAACAACCACCCCGTAGTCCTAACAACCACCCCGTAGTCCTAACAACCACCCCGTAGTCCTAACAACCACCCCGTAGTCCTAACAACCACCCCGTAGTCCTAACAACCACCCCGTAGTCCTAACAACCACCCCGTAGTCCTAACAACCACCCCGCAGTCCTAACAACCACCCGGTGTCCTAACAACCACCCCGTAGTCCTAACAACCACCCCGTAGTCCTAACAACCACCCCGTAGTCCTAACAACCACCCCGCAGTCCTAACAACCACCCCGCAGTCCTAACAACCACCCCGCAGTCCTAACAACCACCCCGCAGTCCTAACAACCACCCCGCAGTCCTAACAACCACCCCGCAGTCCTAACAACCACCCCGCAGTCCTAACAACCACCCCGTAGTCCTAACAACCACCCCGTAGTCCTAACAACCACCCCGCAGTCCTAACAACCACCAACCACCCCGCAGTCCTAACAACCACCCCGTAGTCCTAACAACCACCCCGCAGTCCTAACAACCACCCCGCAGTCCTAACAACCACCCCGCAGTCCTATCAACCACCCCGCAGTCCTATCAACCACCCCGCAGTCCTAACAACCACCCCGTAGTCCTAACAACCACCCCGTAGTCCTAACAACCACCCCGTAGTCCTAACAACCACCCCGTAGTCCTAACAACCACCCCGTAGTCCTAACAACCACCCCGTAGTCCTAACAACCACCCCGCAGTCCTAACAACCACCCCGCAGTCCTAACAACCACCCCGCAGTCGTAACAACCACCCCGCAGTCGTAACAACCACCCCGCAGTCGTAACAACCACCCCGTAGTCGTAACAACCACCCCGTAGTCGTAACAACCACCCCGCAGTCCATCCAAACCACCATCCCGTAGTCCATCCAAACCAGCATCCCGTAGTACATCCAAACCACCATCCCACAGTCCATCCTAAACAACCATTTTGTAGTCCACCATAACAACCATCCCGTAGTCCTAACAACCATCCTGTTGTCCTAAGAAGCAACCAGTAGTCCTAACAACCACCCCGCAGTCCTAACAACCACCCCGCAGTCCTAACAACCACCCCGCAGTCCTAACAACCACCCCGTAGTCCTAACAACCACCCCGCAGTCCTAACAACCACCCCGCAGTCCTAACAACCACCCCGCAGTCGTAACAACCACCCCGCAGTCGTAACAACCACCCCGCAGTCGTAACAACCACCCCGTAGTCGTAACAACCACCCCGTAGTCCTAACAACCACCCCGCAGTCCATCCAAACCACCATCCCGTAGTCCATACTAACAAGCATCCCGTAGTACATCCAAACCACCATCCCACAGTCCATCCTAAACAACCATTTTGTAGTCCACCATAACAACCATCCCGTAGTCCTAACAACCATCCTGTTGTCCTAAGAAGCAACCAGTAGTCCTAACAACCACCCCGCAGTCCTAACAACCACCCCGCAGTCCTAACAACCACCCCGCAGTCCTAACAACCACCCCGTAGTCCTAACAACCACCCCGTAGTCCTAACAACCACCCCGTAGTCCTAACAACCACCCCGTAGTCCTAACAACCACCCCGCAGTCCTAACAACCACCCCGTAGTCCTAACAACCACCCCGTAGTCCTAACAGCCACCCCACAGTCCTAACAACCACCCCGTAGTCCTTACAACCACCCCGCAGTCCTAACAACCACCCCGTAGTCCTAACAACCACCCGCAGTCCTAACAACCACCCCGCAGTCCTAACAACCACCCCGTAGTCCTAACAACCACCCCGTAGTCCTAACAACCACCCCGTAGTCCTAACAACCACCCCGTAGTCCTAACAACCACCCGCAGTCCTAACAACCACCCCGCAGTCCTAACAACCACCCCGCAGTCCTAACAACCACCCCGCAGTCCTAACAACCACCCCGTAGTCCTAACAACCACCCCGTAGTCCTAACAACCACCCCGTAGTCCTAACAACCACCCCGTAGTCCTAACAACCACCCCGTAGTCCTAACAACCACCCCGTAGTCCTAACAACCACCCCGTAGTCCTAACAACCACCCCGTAGTCCTAACAACCACCCCGTAGTCCTAACAACCACCCCGTAGTCCTAACAACCACCCCGCAGTCCTAACAACCACCCCGCAGTCCTAACAACCACCCCGCAGTCCTAACAACCACCCCGCAGTCCTAACAACCACCCCGTAGTCCTAACAACCACCCCGCAGTCCTAACAACCACCCCGCAGTCCTAACAACCACCCCGTAGTCCTAACAACCACCCCGTAGTCCTAACAACCACCCCGTAGTCATAACAACCACCCCGTAGTCCTAACAACCACCCCGTAGTCCTAACAACCACCCCGTAGTCCTAACAGCCACCCCGTAGTCCTAACAACCACCCAGTAGTCCTAACAACCACCCCGCAGTCCTAACAACCACCCCGCAGTCCTAACAACCACCCCGCAGTCCTAACAACCACCCCGCAGTCCTAACAACCACCCCGCAGTCCTAACAACCACCCCGCAGTCCTAACAACCACCCCGTAGTCCTAACAACCACCCCGTAGTCCTAACAACCACCCCGTAGTCCTAACAACCACCCCGTAGTCCTAACAACCACCCCGTAGTCCTAACAACCACCCCGTAGTCCATCCAAACCACCATCCCGTAGTCCATCCAAACCACCATCCCGTAGTCCATACTAACAAGCATCCCGTAATACATCCAAACCACCATCCCACAGTCCATCCTAAACAACCATTTTGTAGTCCACCATAACAACCATCCCGTAGTCCTAACAACCATCCTGTTGTCCTAAGAAGCAACCAGTAGTCCTAACAACCATCCGTAGTCATAACAATCATACCGTAGTCCTAACAACCATCCCATAGTCCTAACAACCATCCTGTTGTCCTAAGAAGCAACCAGTAGTCCTAACAACCATCCTATAGTGCTAACAATCATCCCGTAGTCCATCCTAACAACCACCTGTAGTCCTAACATCCATCCTTTAGTCCTAACATCCATCCTTTAGTCCATCCTAACAACCATCATTTGGTCCTAACAACCATCCTTTAGTCCATCCTAACAACCATCATTTGGTCCTAACAACCATCCTATATTCCACCATAACAACCATACTGTGGTCCTAACAACCATCCTTTATTCCACCATAACAACCATCATGTGGTCCTAACAACCATCCTATATTCCACCATAACAACCATCCTGTAGTTCTAACAACCATCCTATATTCCACCATAACAACCATCCTGTAGTTCTAACAACCATCCTTTAGTCCATCCTAACAACCATCATGTGGTCCTAACAACCATCCCGTATTCCTAGTAACCATCCCTATGACTCTCAATGTTCTGTAAATTGACGGTCCATGTGAGGCCCATGGGGTCCGTGGTCAACTGTGGGTCGGTGTTGATATTGTGTCAAATGAGTCTGAACCTATATGTTTCTTTACAGGGCCCCGTGGGACAGGAGGGCACCACCAAACCACTGGTATGTGTGACATATGTTACGCTTTATTATAACACGTTATAATAACGGCTAATAGATGCTTTATAACACGTTATAAAGCATTATATCTGCTGTATTTAAGTATGGAGTTACTGTGTGTTATTATTTTCTATTGTTTTAGTTGCGGTTTAATTATTTACATGAGGTCACAATTTTTTTTTTTTACCAATTCACAACTTACTTTACTGCAAGGTGAAATTGCAGTAAAGTCGATGTAGACATTTTCATCCAAATTGAGTTTACTGATTGCTCTTCCGATGTCCAGAAGATATTTTTGGTCATAGGAAATGATGGCAGAGACATTATGCCCCAAAAAAGTTAAGATCAACATAAAAAAAAACACACAACATAGCAGAATTGGCCAGGAGACCGTCAGACGGCTACTATCCACTGCGGTGCCATCTTTCTTTATCAGGTTAATATAGTCATTGTCATATAATCTTATTTTTCTCTCTGTCTGCAGTTACCAGAACCAGAGACTGGACATGGTGAGTGGTAAACCATAAGAATATCCTAGAAATAGAATATCTGGTGGCATCAAATGTCTAAAAGACACATAGCTTTAAGCTTCTCTCCTTCTCTCCTACCCTCCCCTTTTATTCCTGTTCTCTCATACCCTCGCATTTTACTCTTGTTCTCTCATACCCCTCCCCTTTATTCTTGTTCTCTCATCCCCTCTCCCCCTTTATTCCTGTTCTCTCATCCCCTCTCCCCCTTTATTCTTGTTCTCTCATCCCCTCTCCCCCTTTATTCCTGTTCTCTCATCCCCTCTCCCCCTTTATTCCTGTTCTCTCATCCCCTCTCCCCCTTTATTCTTGTTCTCTCATCCCCTCTCCCCCTTTATTCCTGTTCTCTCATCCCCTCTCCCCCTTTATTCCTGTTCTCTCATCCCCTCTCCCCCTTTATTCCTGTTCTCTCATCCCCTCTCCCCCTTTATTCTTGTTCTCTCATCCCCTCTCCCCCTTTATTCCTGTTCTCTCATCCCCTCTCCCCCTTTATTCCTGTTCTCTCATCCCCTCTCCCCCTTTATTCCTGTTCTCTCATCCCCTCTCCCCCTTTATTCCTGTTCTCTCATCCCCTCTCCCCCTTTATTCCTGTTCTCTCATCCCCTCTCCCCCTTTATTCCTGTTCTCTCATCCCCTCTCCCCCTTTATTCCTGTTCTCTCATCCCCTCTCCCCCTTTATTCCTGTTCTCTCATCCCCTCTCCCCCTTTATTCCTGTTCTCTCATCCCCTCTCCCCCTTTATTCCTGTTCTCTCATCCCCTCTCCCCCTTTATTCCTGTTCTCTCATCCCCTCTCCCCCTTTATTCTTGTTCTCTCATCCCCTCTCCCCCTTTATTCCTGTTCTCTCATCCCCTCTCCCCCTTTATTCCTGTTCTCTCATCCCCTCTCCCCCTTTATTCCTGTTCTCTCATCCCCTCTCCCCTTTTATTCTTGCTCTCTCATCCCCTCTCCCCTTTTATTCTTGCTCTCTCATCCCCTCTCCCCCTTTATTCCTGTTCTCTCATCCCCTCTCCCCTTTTATTCTTGCTCTCTCATCCCCTCTCCCCTTTTATTCTTGCTCTCTCATCCCCTCTCCCCCTTTATTCCTGTTCTCTCATCCCCTCTCCCCCGTTATTCTTGTTCTCTCATCCCCTCTCCCCCTTTCTTCCTGTTCTTTTGTCCCCTCTCCCCCTTTATTCCTGTTCTCTCATCCCCTCTCCCCCTTTATTCTTGTTCTCTCATCCCCTCTCCCCCTTTATTCTTGTTCTCTCATCCCCTCTCCCCTTTTATTCTTGCTCTCTCATCCCCTCTCCCCTTTTATTCTTGCTCTCATCCTACTCTCCACTCTGAAAACCAGCCCCGCCAGACAAGCCCCTGCATCTCACCGCCCCTACGGGCCAGGCCCGCCCCACAGCCCAGGCCGCCCCTACGGCCCAGGCCGCACCTACGGCCCAGGCCGCCCCTACGGCCCAGGCCCGCCCCACTGCAGAGCTAGACCGTTCAGATGATAAGGTGTACCAGGCGGTCATGGACCTGGTCCAGGTGGTGGTGAAGCTGAAGAACGATGTGAACACACTACAGCCTGAGGAGTACATCACCGTCATCAAGGTAAGACACGGAGCTGCTCACTTCAAACACTGTGTCAATAGTAGTAATGCAGTAGCTATACGGATACAGCTGCATTGTGAGGTTAAAGGTCAACTGCCTTCTCTCTCTCTCCAGTCTGTAGGGCTGACCTTAAGGAGTCTGATACACAGCGTGGATGATATTCTACCCACCCTCCATAAGTCCATTAGGACAGAGGTAAGAGTGATTATATATCATATTATTAACCAGAAAACAGACCAGCGTCCAGACTGTCGTATAATATCTATCTCCCTATCTCATCCACTCTCCTTTCCTCCCTCCTCTCCTCTCCTCTCTCCCTCCTCTCCTCCCTCTCTCCCTCATCTCTCCTCCCTCCTCTCCTCCCTCCTCTCCTCCTCCTGGTCAGATCGAGGGCACCCAGAAGCTGTTGAATAACGACATGTCAGAGTTGATCAGTAAGATGCGTCTGGCCCAGCAGAACGCCGTCACCTCTCTGAAGGAAGAGTGTAAGAAACAGATGCTGACTGCAGCACACAACCTGGCCATGGATGGGAAGAACCTTCTGGATGCTGTGGACCAGGCCAGGGTCAGGGCCAACCTGGCCAAGCCCAAACCGGAGACTCCATAGTGGGGTAAATACCCACAGGACACCCACTTTTTTTGTTGTTGTTTTAACTGGAGGACGGGTCAGAGCCAAGTATGTCGCGACTGAATGGATGGACACACACACACACACACACACAGTGACTTGGCAGTTCAGTGGTCAAGGTTTCCTTTTACGTTGAATTAAAACGATCAGAACAGATGACTTTCCCTTTTTGTAATTGGTGTTGTGATTTCTGTATCATCTCGTCTTGAATTGTATCGGTTATTTTTAAATAGTCTCTCTATCTGTTTAGGTATCCAGGTTAATTTAATTCTTGGTTATTTTCATATGTTTTGGGTAATACTGGCCAGATCAATAGATTTATTAATTTGCTTATGTGTTGTTTCATGGAATGTGTAATATTTGTTTTCTAGACTAAGTGTTTGACCAAATAGATATAATACCCAATACCCATTAGTATATTAAATTCAACTGACAGTATTGTATTTTTTTTTTTTTTCATAAGTAAAAGTATGTTGTCTGTGCTACGAAAGACAATTTAGGAAAGTTACGAAAATACCAGTTAAAAAAATTAATATTTGAATATACTGGACCCTTTAATGTTTTCCGCTATCTCGTATTCAGCTGTATCATCGTGGATATGAATAGAGACAATGGAACGATTTTAAATAAACATGTCAGACACTGTGACAAAACAAGACCTTGGGGACTATACATTTTTTTTTTGTCAAAAAGGAATTAGTTACATATAATTGATCTTTAAATGGTTATTAATATATCTGTGAAATTATACTTAAAAAAAAAAAGTTCATGTTAAGTGGAAAAAAAATGAAAAACTTGAAAATTATATCTGCATAAAGCCATTTGAACTTGGCGCTATCTGCAAGCCAATCACAAGCATGAACAAATACAGACGGACCAATCAGAACACGTCTTTACCATCTCCCTCCTAAGTATGGTCTAGGCTAGCCAGCAATAATGGAACGCAAGCAAAACAACCACGCAGTCAGAAATCTTAAAGTGACAGAGTTGTGAAGTGATGACAATAATTACTCTGATGATCGTAATCCATTTTATGATGGTGTTCTGACTCTATTTTTTATCTAAATAGTGTATTCGTCTATCATTTATGTATGCAAATAGCTACAGTCTTCTTTAATAACTGAACATATTTAATTCAGATGAACCTCATGGCTGAACACAGATTGACATGTCAGAGCCATAAACTACTATCTATCTGCGATTGCACCCCCCCCCCCCCCCCCCCTAATAAAACTGATTTACAAATGTCTCAGGATTTTTGCTACTCTGTACTTGGGCTACCTTAAAGGTGACGGCCTTACTGGGTTATGAAAGAAAGAAGAGTTCACATCAAAACTGTTCTGAGATCAAGGCTGTGAAGACTTTAATATTCAATAGAACATTATAGTCCCAACGTTACAAAAATTATAATTTGTGTCGTAATTGTGGTATTATTAACAAACATTTTTGTGTTTTTTGGTTCAGGATGTTCCCGTTTTCTTACATTAGGCCAATGTATAGACTTCAAATCAGTACTCTTGGTGCAAACGTTAAATCGGTTACTAAAATCTAACATTTTTCATTCCTATCGATTCCCAAATTCCCAAAACATGCGTTTCTATTTCTACAGTATTTATTACCACAGTAGCATGTGTTTGATATTGTTATGGCAGCAGCAGTATCAGAGAGCTGCAGCAGCTCAAGGCAATAGAAATATGTCTGCTTTGCAATGCAAACTGATTCAGTGTTCATATTATCAAATTAGTATTTTTCCTCTCCCCGATAGTAGAGCATGCAACGTATTTGTCCTTCGAAGGTAAAAAGCAGACAGTCACCTCATTGGATAGCATTCACCCACAAGTCATTGCTTCTCCAATATGAAGCAGTACATTGGTAGTGCCAGTCATTCATCTAGTTACTTCCACAGTTCTGTTCATTCCTATGTGGAACAGAAAGCTTCCACTAGAGAGCGCTTTTGCACTGTTACTGTGCCCGGCGGTCCTCTGCCTGCTTGGATACGATGTTCCGTAACAGTTAATCGTCTTCCTAAACCATCATTTTCTGCAACAACAAAAAAACCTAGTGGTTCAAATGACTGCACACCGTAGTGCTAGTTCCACTGTGCCAGCCTGCTCCGGGGGCCTATCCAGAGGATAGGTCTACAGGCCCTAGGTGACGCCAGCCAGTCTTGTGCCAGGCATGGTACATCTCAGGCCCAGACCCCTGGTCCTATATCATGCTGGCCAGCCAGGGAGGGAGGAAGAGTCCAGATCCTATATCATGCTGGGCAGCCAGCCAGGGAGGGAGGAAGAGTCCAGGTCCTATATCATGCTGGCCAGCCAGGTAGGAAGAAAGAGTCCAGGTCCTATATCATGCTGGCCAGCCAGGTAGGGAGAAAGAGTCCAGGTCCTATATCATGCTGGCCAGCCAGGGATGGAGGAAGAGTCCAGGTCCTATATCATGCCAGCCAGCCAGGGAGGGAGGAAGAGTCCAGGTCCTATATCATGCTGGCCAGCCAGGTAGGAAGAAAGAGTCCAGGTCCTATATCATGCTGGCCAGCCAGGGAGGGAGGAAGAGTCCAGATCCTATATCATGCTGGCCAGCCAGGTAGGGAGGAAGAGTCCAGGTCCTATATCATGCTGGCCAGCCAGGGAGGGAGGAAGAGTCCAGATCCTATATCATGCTGGCCAGCCAGGTAGGGAGAAAGAGTCCAGGTCCTATATCATGCTGGCCAGCCAGGGAGGGAGGAAGAGTCCAGGTCCTATATCATGCTGGCCAGCCAGGTAGGGAGGGAGGAAGAGTCCAGGTCCTATATCATGCTGGCCAGCCAGGTAGGGAGGAAGAGTCCAGGTCCTATATCATGCTGGCCAACCAGGGAGGGAGGAAGAGTCCAGGTCCTATATCATGCTGGCCAGCCAGGTAGGAAGAAAGAGTCCAGGTCCTATATCATGCTGGCCAGCCAGGGAGGGAGGAAGAGTCCAGATCCTATATCATGCTGGCCAGCCAGGTAGGGAGGAAGAGTCCAGGTCCTATATCATGCTGGCCAGCCAGGGAGGGAGGAAGAGTCCAGATCCTATATCATGCTGGCCAGCCAGGTAGGGAGGAAGAGTCCAGGTCCTATATCATGCTGGCCAGCCAGGTAGGGAGGAAGAGTCCAGGTCCTATATCATGCTGGCCAACCAGGGAGGGAGGAAGAGTCCAGGTCCTATATCATGCTGGCCAGCCAGGGAGGGAGGAAGAGTACAGGTCCTATATCATGCTGGCCAGCCAGGTAGGGAGGAAGAGTCCAGGTCCTATATCATGCTGGCCAGCCAGGTAGGGAGGAAGAGTCCAGGTCCTATATCATGCTGGCCAGCCAGGGAGGGAGGAAGAGTCCAGGTCCTATATCATGCTGGCCAGCCAGGGAGGGAGGAAGAGTCCAGGTCCTATATCATGCTGGCCAGCCAGGTAGGGAGGAAGAGTCCAGATCCTATATCATGCTGGGCAGCCAGCCAGGGAGGGAGGAAGAGTCCAGGTCCTATATCATGCTGGCCAGCCAGCCAGGGAGGGAGGAAGGGTACAGGTCCTATATCATGCTGGCCAGCCAGGTAGGTAGGAAGGAAGAGTACAGGTCCTATATCATGCTGGCCAGCCAGGTAGGAAGAAAGAGTCCAGGTCCTATATCATGCTGGCCAGCCAGCCAGGGAGAAAGAGTCCAGGTCCTATATCATGCTGGCCAGCCAGGGATGGAGGAAGAGTCCAGGTCCTATATCATGCCAGCCAGCCAGGGAGGGAGGAAGAGTCCAGGTCCTATATCATGCTGGCCAGCCAGGTAGGAAGAAAGAGTCCAGGTCCTATATCATGCTGGCCAGCCAGGGAGGGAGGAAGAGTCCAGATCCTATATCATGCTGGCCAGCCAGGTAGGGAGGAAGAGTCCAGGTCCTATATCATGCTGGCCAGCCAGGGAGGGAGGAAGAGTCCAGATCCTATATCATGCTGGCCAGCCAGGTAGGGAGAAAGAGTCCAGGTCCTATATCATGCTGGCCAGCCAGGGAGGGAGGAAGAGTCCAGGTCCTATATCATGCTGGCCAACCAGGTAGGGAGGGAGGAAGAGTCCAGGTCCTATATCATGCTGGCCAGCCAGGTAGGGAGGAAGAGTCCAGGTCCTATATCATGCTGGCCAACCAGGGAGGGAGGAAGAGTCCAGGTCCTATATCATGCTGGCCAGCCAGGTAGGAAGAAAGAGTCCAGGTCCTATATCATGCTGGCCAGCCAGGGAGGGAGGAAGAGTCCAGATCCTATATCATGCTGGCCAGCCAGGTAGGGAGGAAGAGTCCAGGTCCTATATCATGCTGGCCAGCCAGGGAGGGAGGAAGAGTCCAGATCCTATATCATGCTGGCCAGCCAGGTAGGGAGGAAGAGTCCAGGTCCTATATCATGCTGGCCAGCCAGGTAGGGAGGAAGAGTCCAGGTCCTATATCATGCTGGCCAACCAGGGAGGGAGGAAGAGTCCAGGTCCTATATCATGCTGGCCAGCCAGGGAGGGAGGAAGAGTACAGGTCCTATATCATGCTGGCCAGCCAGGTAGGGAGGAAGAGTCCAGGTCCTATATCATGCTGGCCAGCCAGGTAGGGAGGAAGAGTCCAGGTCCTATATCATGCTGGCCAGCCAGGGAGGGAGGAAGAGTCCAGGTCCTATATCATGCTGGCCAGCCAGGGAGGGAGGAAGAGTCCAGGTCCTATATCATGCTGGCCAGCCAGGTAGGGAGGAAGAGTCCAGATCCTATATCATGCTGGGCAGCCAGCCAGGGAGGGAGGAAGAGTCCAGGTCCTATATCATGCTGGCCAGCCAGCCAGGGAGGGAGGAAGGGTACAGGTCCTATATCATGCTGGCCAGCCAGGTAGGGAGGAAGAGTCCAGATCCTATATCATGCTGGCCAGCCAGGTAGAGAGGAAGAGTCCAGATCCTATATCATGCTGGGCAGCCAGCCAGGGAGGGAGGAAGAGTCCAGGTCCTATATCATGCTGGCCAGCCAGCCAGGGAGGGAGGAAGGGTACAGGTCCTATATCATGCTGGCCAGCCAGGTAGGTAGGAAGGAAGAGTACAGGTCCTATATCATGCTGGCCAGCCAGGTAGGAAGGAAGAGTACAGGTCCTATATCATGCTGGCCAGCCAGGGAGGGAGGAAGGGTCCAGGTCCTATATCATGCTGGCCAGCCAGCCAGGTAGGGAGGAAGGGTACAGGTCCTATATCATGCCAGCCAGCCAGGGAGGGAGGAAGAGTCCAATGGTTCCTAGGAGACACACAATGATAAACATCCACAGGAAGATACGGTCGATCACCATGGCAACGTACTTCCAGTCTTCCTTCACCTGGATGGAGAGTGAGATGAGAGAGAGAGACATGAATGAATGGTAACACTTTTAGTTGGATTTAGTGCAATGATCATGATGGTTTAAGTTGAAAAATCTTTGTAATTGAATGTTCGACAAAAAGAAATAGCAGCTATGTGCAATATTAGAGCTACAAATACTACCCTGTTTATCTGTGTTACTGTATGCCTGTCATAACCAGTATACCGGTGTACCGGCACTACCAAATGGTATACTGGGTATACTGTATAGTCATTGTAGATACTTGGCATTTCAGAAATGGAAAGATCCTTTTACTGGAATACAAAGGATCTGTGTGCCATAACCACTCACACTAAAGTCTGTTCCAAGTTGAGTTACACCATAACCACTCACACTAAAGTCTGTTCCAAGTTGAGTTACACCATAACCACTCACACTAAAGTCTGTTCCAAGTTGAGTTACAACATAACCACTCACACTAAAGTCTGTTCCAAGTTGAGTTACAACATAACCACTCACACTAAAGTCTGTTCCAAGTTGAGTTACACCATAACCACTCACACTAAAGTCTGTTCCAAGTTGAGTTACAACATAACCACTCACACTAAAGTCTGTTCCAAGTTGAGTTACACCATAACCACTCACACTAAAGTCTGTTTCAAGTTGAGTTACAACATAACCACTCACACTAAAGTCTGTTCCAAGTTGAGTTACAACATAACCACTCACACTAAAGTCTGTTCCAAGTTGAGTTACACCATAACCACTCACACTAAAGTCTGTTCCAAGTTGAGTTACAACATAACCACTCACACTAAAGTCTGTTCCAAGTTGAGTTACACCATAACCACTCACACTAAAGTCTGTTCCAAGTTGAGTTACACCATAACCACTCCCTCTGGATACTACGTCATAAATACTCACACTAAAGTCAGCATCCTCTGCCCTCAGGTGGTCTGCGATATACTGCAGTCCCTCCAGAGCACGTATCACGCTGGGAGACAAAGGGAACTCTATCCCTCTAGAGTCTGACACCAAGTTAGCCGATCGCTGGGTCGGGTTAACCCTTCTATTCACCCCTCCTCCTCCTTCAACCCCTCCATCCAGGCGGTTATGGGGCTGCCCTGCCCCTGGGTGTGGATGGTTCTGCTGGGGTGGAGGAGTGGAGCCCGGAGGTCTGGGTGACGGAGGACGGAAGGAAAAGTAAGACGTCAGCTCCCCCAGCTCAAGGTCCTCATAACAGGGGGTCTGTCTTTGGAGGTCCTCCGTTGTCCCTCCTCCGTCCCGGAGCCAGCTGGCTGAGGTGCTGAGGAATGGAGGAGGGCCTAGGCCTGGGAGAAAGAAGGAAATCAATTTGAGAAATTTTAAATATATATAGGGCTGGTTTCCAGGACACAGATTGTCTAGTCTTGGACTTTAAAGACATGTTCACTGAGAGTGGTTGTTAGTGAAAGACTGGGATTAATCTGTGGTTGGGAAAGGGCCTCAAATAGTTGTCTCTTCTATGGGAGTACATGCAACATATATAGATTAAAATCAGGAGGGGAAAAAAATATATGAAAAACTCAATCCACCGATTTATTTCCATTGTGGTCCTTATTGCTACCTGGGCATGTATCCACAAAGCATCTCAGAGAAGGTTCTTAGGAATCCTGTTAAAACCGGTTTCAAGACAAAAAAGAAACTCCCAGCTCAGAGTAGATGTTAGGATAATTTATGTAATGATGAATAATGTGTCAGCATATGGTCTCACAAGGGGTCTGAGGATCTCATCTCGGTACCTAATGGCAGTCAGGCTACCTCTGGCGAGCACATGGAGGGCTGTGCGGCCCCACAAAGAAATGCCACCCCACACCATGACTGACCCACCGCCAAACCGGTCATGCTGGAGGATGTTGCAGGCAGCAGAACGTTCTCCACGGCGTCTCCAGACTCTGTCACGTCTGTCACATATGCTCATGTGCTCAGTGTGAACCTGCTTTCATCTGTGAAGAGCACAGGGCGCCAGTGGCGAATTTGCCAATCTTGGTGTTCTCTGGCAAATGCCAAACGTCCTGCACGGTGTTGGGCTGTAAGCACAACCCCCACCTGTGGACGTCGGGCCCTCATACCACCCTCATGGAGTCTGTTTCTGACCGTTTGAGCAGACACATGCACATTTGTGGCCTGCTGGAGGTCATTTTGCAGGGCTCTGGCAGTGCTCCTCCTTGCACAAAGGCGGAGGTAGCGGTCCTGCTGCTGGGTTGTTGCCCTCCTACGGCCTCCTCCACTTCTCCTGATGTACTGGCCTGTCTCCTGGTAGCGCCTCCATGCTCTGGACACTACGCTGACAGACACAGCAAACCTTCTTGCCACAGCTCGCATTGATGTGCCATCCTGGATGAGCTGCACTACCTGAGCCACTTGTGTGGGTTGTAGACTCCATCTCATGCTACCACTAGAGTGAAAGCACCGCCAGCATTCAAAAGTGACCAAAACATCAGGCAGGAAGCATAGGAACTGAGAAGTGGTCTGTGGTCACCACCTGCAGAACCACTCCTTTATTGGGGGTGTCTTGCTAATTGCCTATAATTTCCACCTTTTGTCTATTCCATTTGCACAACAGCATGTGAAATGTATTGTCAATCAGTGTTGCTTCCTAAGTGGACAGTTTGATTTCACAGAAGTGTGATTGACTTGGAGTTACATTGTGTTGTTTAAGTGTTCCCTTTATTTTTTTGAGCAGTGTATATACAGTGGGGAGAACAAGTATTTGATACACTGCCGATTTTGCAGGTTTTCCTACTTACAAAGCATGTAGAGGTCTGTAATTTTTATCATAGGTACACTTCAACTATGAGAGACGGAATCTAAAACAAAAATCCAGAAAATCACATTGTATGATTTTTAAGTAATTAATTTGCATTTTATTGCATGACATAAGTATTTGATACATCAGAAAAGCAGAACTTAATATTTGGTACAGAAACCTTTGTTTGCAATTACAGAGATCATACGTTTCCTGTAGTTCTTGACTAGGTTTGCACACACTGCAGCAGGGATTTTGGCCCACTCCTCCCTACAGATCTTCTCCAGATCCTTCAGGTTTCGGGGCTGTCGCTGGGCAATACGGACTTTCAGCTCCCTCCAAAGATTTTCTATTGGGTTCAGGTCTGGAGACTGGCTAGGCCACTCCAGGACCTTGAGATGCTTCTTACGGAGCCACTCCTTAGTTGCCATGGCTGTGTGCTTCGTGTCGTTGTCATGCTGGAAGACCCAGCCACGACCCATCTTCAATGCTCTTACTGAGGGAAGGAGGTTGTTGGCCAAGATCTCGCGATACATGGCCCCATCCATCCTCCCCTCAATACGGTGCAGTCGTCCTGTCCCCTTTGCAGAAAAGCATCCCCAAAGAATGATGTTTCCACCTCCATGCTTCACGGTTGGGATGGTATTCTTGGGGTTGTACTCATCCTTCTTCTTCCTCCAAACACGGCGAGTGGAGTTAGACCAAAAAGCTCTATTTTTGTCTCATCAGACCACATGACCTTCTCCCATTCCTCCTCTGGATCATCCAGATGGTCATTGGCAAACTTCAGACGGGCCTGGACATGCACTGGCTTAAGCAGGGGGACCTTGCGTGCGCTGCAGGATTTTAATCCATGACGGCGTAGTGTGTTACTAATGGTTTTCTTTGAGACTGTGGTCCCAGCTCTCTTCAGGTCATTGACCAGGTCCTGCCGTGTAGTTCTGGGCTGATCCCTCACCTTCCTCATGATCATTGATGCCCCACGAGGTGAAATCTTGCATGGAGCCCCAGACCGAGGGTGATTGACCGTCATCTTGAACTTCTTCCATTTTCTAATAATTGCGCCAACAGTTGTTTCCTTCTCACCAAGCTGCTTGCCTATTGTCCTGTAGCCCATCCCAGCCTTGTGCAGGTCTACAATTTTATCCCTGATGTCCTTACACAGCTCTCTGGTCTTGGCCATTGTGGAGAGGTTGGAATCTGTTTGATTGAGTGTGTGGACAGGTGTCTTTTATACAGGTAACGAGTTCAAACAGGTGCAGTTAATACAGGTAATGAGTGGAGAACAGGAGGGCTTCTTAAAGAAAAACTAACAGGTCTGTGAGAGCCGGAATTCTTACTGGTTGGTAGGTGATCAAATACTTATGTCATGCAATAAAATGCAAATTAATTATTTAAA
Source organism: Salvelinus alpinus (assembly GCF_045679555.1). Taxonomy (NCBI): domain Eukaryota; kingdom Metazoa; phylum Chordata; class Actinopteri; order Salmoniformes; family Salmonidae; genus Salvelinus; species Salvelinus alpinus. The sequence continues at coordinate 9,417,970 of NC_092112.1, read as the reverse complement.
AATCATACAATGTGATTTTCTGGATTTTTGTTTTAGATTCCATCTCTCACAGTTGAAGTGTACCTATGATAAAAATGACAGACCTCTACATGCTTTGTAAGTAGGAAAACCTGCAAAATCGGCAGTGTATCAAATACTTGTTCTCCCCACTGTATATACAGTGTCTTCGGAAAGTGACTTTTGGACTTTTTCCACTTGTTACGTTATCAATCCTCATACATTTTTACCTTAATTTAACTAGGCAAGTCAGTTAAGAACAAATTCCTATTTACAATGACAGCCTAGGAACAGTGGGTTAACTGCCTTGTTCAGGGGCAGAACAACATATTTGTACCTTGTCAGCTCAGGGATTTGAACTTTCAACCTTTCGGTTACTAGTCCAATGCTCTAACCACTAGGCTACGCTGCCGCCAAAACAAATCCCCACAAAGCAAAATCCCCATAATGACAAAGCAAACAAGACTATTTGCTAATTTATATATATATTTTTAATTGAAATATGACTTAACTTCTTACGGCTATTCAGACCCTTTACTCAGTACTTTGTTGAAGCACCTTTGACAGCGATTAAAGTAATTTTTCCCATTCTTCTCTGCAGATCCTCTCAAGCTCTGTTAGGTTGGATGGGGAGCGTCGCTGCACGGTTATTTTCAGGTCTCTCAAGAGATGTTCGATCGGGTTCAAGTCCGGGCTCTGGCTGGGCCACTCAAGGACATTCAGAGACTTGTCCCAAAGCCACTCCTGCGTTTAGGGTCATTGTCCTGTTGGAAGTTGAACCTTCACCCCAGTCTGAAGTCCTGGGTGCTCTGGAGTAGGTTTTCATCAAGGATCTCTTTGTACTTTGCTCTGGTCATCTTTCCCTTGATCCTAACTAGTCTCCCAGTTCATATCGCTGAAAAACATCCCTACAGCATGATGCTGCCAGCACCATGCTTCACCGTAGGGATGGTGCCAGGTCTCCTCCAGGCGTGACGCTTGGCATCCAGGTCTTGGTTTCATCAGATCAGATCATTTTGTATCTCATGGTCTGAGAATCCTTTGACAAAAGATTTAAGTGCCTTTGAACAGGGTATGGTAGTAGGTACCAGGCGCACCGGTGTGTGTCATTAACTGCAACAATGAAGGGTTTCATGTATCAAAAATGGTCCACTGTCCAAAGGACATCCAGCCAACTTGACACAACTGTGGGAAGCATTGGAGTCAACATGGCCAGCATCCCTGTGGAATACTTTCAACACCTTGTAGAGTCCATGAACCGATGAATTGGAAAAAAAAACAAAAGCCCTACGGCCTGTGATTTCTTTATCGGCCTGCTGATCACTCCCGTTCATCTACTCTAAATCGCTTATCGTGTGCTCCAAAGGGACAACTTGAAATAACATGATTTAGGTTCATGGATAAATTTAAAGAAACAAATGTGATTATTTATTATCCTAGTGTTTATAAGTACTTAGGCATATACTATGAATTAGGCCTCAACTCTGAACTGGTGAGGACAGCTCATGAGGTCTCCTAAATATCTGTCCACTAGGTGGGACTCTTATGAGTAAAGAGGCTCTTTGTGGATATGGACCCAGGTCTCACTTAGGAAAAAGGTTGTCTGACTTCAATGGGACTTTCTGGTTAAAAATGTAATGAAACTCATCTGGTAGTGGTGGTGGTGATACGTCCTGGTCAGGGCAGTATAGAGGGAACATGGTGCCATTTGTCCTGGTCAGGGCAGTATAGAGGGAACATGGTGCCATCTGTCCTGGTCAGGGCAGTATAGAGGAAACATGGTGCCATTTGTCCTGGTCAGGGCAGTATAGAGGGAACATGGTGCCATTTGTCCTGGTCAGGGCAGTATAGAGGGAACATGGTGCCATTTGTCCTGGTCAGGGCAGTATAGAGGGAACATGGTGCCATTTGTCCTGGTCAGGGCAGTATAGAGGGAACATGGTGCCATTTGTCCTGGTCAGGGCAGTATAGAGGAAACATGGTTCCATTTGTCCTGGTCAGGGCAGTATAGAGGGAACATGGTGCCATTTGTCCTGGTCAGGGCAGTATAGAGGGAACATGGTGCCATCTGTCCTGGTCTGGGCAGTATAGAGGGAACATGGTGCCATTTGTCCTGGTCAGGGCAGTATAGAGGGAACATGGTGCCATCTGTCCTGGTCAGGGCAGTATATAGGGAACAGGGTGCCATTTGTCCTGGTCAGGGGAACATATAGGGAACATGGTGCCATTTGTCCTGGTCAGGGCAGTAAAGAGGGAACATGGTGCCATTTGTCCTGGTCAGGGCAGTATAGAGGGAACATGGTGCCATTTGTCCTGGTCAGGGCAGTATAGAGGGAACATGGTGCCATCTGTCCTGGTCAGGGCAGTATATAGGGAACAGGGTGCCATTTGTCCTGGTCAGGGGAACATATAGGGAACATGGTGCCATTTGTCCTGGTCAGGGCAGTAAAGAGGGAAAATGGTGCCATCTGTCCTGGTCTGGGCAGTATAGAGGGAACATGGTGCCATTTGTCCTGGTCAGGGCAGTATAGAGGGAACATGGTGCCATCTGTCCTGGTCAGGGCAGTAAAGAGGGAACATGGTGCCATTTGTCCTGGTCAGGGCAGTATAGAGGGAACATGGTGCCATCTGTCCTGGTCAGGGCAGTAAAGAGGGAACATGGTGCCATTTGTCCTGGTCAGGGCAGTATAGAGGGAACATGGTGCCATCTGTCCTGGTCAGGGCAGTAAAGAGGGAACATGGTGCCATTTATCCTGGTCAGGGCAGTATAGAGGGAACATGGTGCCATCTGTCCTGGTCAGGGCAGTATAGAGGGAACATGGTGCCATCTGTCCTGGTCAGGGCAGTATAGAGGGAACATGGTGCCATTTGTCCTGGTCAGGGCAGTAAAGAGGGAACATGGTGCCATTTGTCCTGGTCAGGGCAGTAAAGAGGGAACATGGTGCCATTTGTCCTGGTCAGGGCAGTAAAGAGGGAACATGGTGCCATTTGTCCTGGTCAGGGCAGTATAGAGGGAACATGGTGCCATCTGTCCTGGTCAGGGCAGTAAAGAGGGAACATGGTGCCATTTGTCCTGGTCAGGGCAGTATAGAGGGAACATGGTGCCATCTGTCCTGGTCAGGGCAGTAAAGAGGGAACATGGTGCCATTTATCCTGGTCAGGGCAGTATAGAGGGAACATGGTGCCATCTGTCCTGGTCAGGGCAGTATAGAGGGAACATGGTGCCATCTGTCCTGGTCAGGGCAGTATAGAGGGAACATGGTGCCATTTGTCCTGGTCAGGGCAGTAAAGAGGGAACATGGTGCCATTTGTCCTGGTCAGGGCAGTAAAGAGGGAACATGGTGCCATCTGTCCTGGTCTGGGCAGTATAGAGGGAACATGGTGCCATTTGTCCTGGTCAGGGCAGTATAGAGGGAACATGGTGCCATCTGTCCTGGTCAGGGCAGTATATAGGGAACAGGGTGCCATTTGTCCTGGTCAGGGCAGTAAAGAGGGAACATGGTGCCATTTGTCCTGGTCAGGGCAGTATAGAGGGAACATGGTGCCATCTGTCCTGGTCAGGGCAGTAAAGAGGGAACATGGTGCCATTTGTCCTGGTCAGGGGAGTAAAGAGGGAACATGGTGCCATTTGTCCTGGTCAGGGCAGTATAGAGGGAACAGGGTGCCATTTGTCCTGGTCAGGGCAGTAAAGAGGGAACATGGTGCCATTTGTCCTGGTCAGGGCAGTAAAGAGGGAACATGGTGCCATTTGTCCTGGTCAGGGCAGTAAAGAGGGAACATGGTGCCATTTGTCCTGGTCAGGGGAGTAAAGAGGGAACATGGTGCCATTTGTCCTGGTCAGGGCAGTAAAGAGGGAACATGGTGCCATTTGTCCTGGTCAGGGCAGTAAAGAGGGAACATGGTGCCATTTGTCCTGGTCAGGGCAGTATATAGGGAACATGGTGTCATTTGGGATGCACACAGACTCTAGGGACTTATTTCCCATGTGGTCCTCATCATTATCAGCACCTAACCTGCTGGTCTGGCGGTGATGGTCCGTCCCTGGTGCTGTGCCACCGCTGCCCCCTGCTGGAGCATCAACAACCTGCGTCTCCGTCCGTCCGGCGCAGGCCGCCTCATGAACAGCCACCTGGGGATCAGGTCCAGGAAGACAGAGTGGACCCAGCGAGGCATCTTATGGGTCCCCGGGGAGCGGTGGTGGACGTTGAGGACAAACACGGTGATGACGATGGAGAGAGTGACGAAGATCATGGTGAAGAGGAGGTACTCTCCGATCAGAGGGATGACCAGGGAGGTGGAAGGGATGATCTCTGTGATGAGGAGGAGGAAGACGGTGAGGGAGAGGAGGACGGAGATACACAGAGTGATCTTCTCTCCACAGTCTGAAACAACGAGGAGAAAAAGGAGAAGAAGAAACAAACAGACTTTATTTATTATCGTGCAGAAAATGGAAATGTGTATTTTTTGCTCCCAATCCAACCCCCCCAAAACACAGACAGACAGACAGACAGACAGACAGACAGACAGACAGACGTCAGCAACACTGGTCCTTCAGCTTAGACCACTTCTGTTTTTCTAATGTTGGGCAGAGAGAAATGTTCATAAGTAGTATTTCAGTTTAACCACAAATTATCTATTTACAGTAAAGGATTAGGCTTTTCACACATTTAGTTGGAAGAAAAACTTTTTTGTTAGTTTGTTAACAAGACATTTGTGGAGTGGTTGAAAAACGAGTTTTAATGACTCCAACCTAAGTGCATGTTAACTTTCGACTTCAACTGTACATATCAGGTGGTTTGGAATTATGTTGAATATCATATTTGTTTAGTCATAGTTTATTTGAACTTGTTTCAATGTTGACAGTAAAATTGTATATTTGAATCAATGTCATTGTTGAAATGTCAGGCCATCAACCTAAATAAAGACATACCTACCTATATTGAAATATAATGTGAAGCCACAGTCAAATGATTCCTGCCTGAACAGTGACTCCTACTGGTATATGACCAGTGACCTTAAGGTTTTTTCAGACCATCTGGGCTGGAACTGGAAGCTGTTTCTTATATGATAGTCTGAGCTGGGTGGATGAGACAGGTACTGAGCTGCAGGGAGACTCCGGATACCAGCTCACAAAGACCACTGACTGTGACATCACTCTGACTGTGACATCACTCTGACTGTGACATCACTCTGACTGTGACATCACTCTGACTGTGACATCACTCTAACTGTGACTCTCCAGAGGAAGGACAACAACAGGAAGTGGAGTTGTCAGGCGGAGAACCAGGGAGAAAGTGAAGACCTCCCTGGACTTCACCTCCACATTCTCAGGTAGACACTATCACATAGATATCGATACCATTTCATCAAGTAGTTATAAATCAGCCTTTTTTGACTGCATGTTGGTTGTCTGTATTCCAGAGAAGGGTGGTGAGGGGAGGACAGGCTCATAATAATGACTGGAATGGAATGGTATCAACATGGAAACCACATGTTTAATGTGTTTGATGCCATTCCATGCATTCCGTTCCAGCCATTACTGTGAGCCCGTCTTCTAATTTTAAGTGCCACCAGCCACCACTGATATTCCCCCATGTTCTAACGTGACCAACAGGCCCAAGTCCGGCTCCCTCTGTGATGCCAAATCACACTTCTCCAGGTGCACCTGGTAAGATGTTATTTAGTCTGAACAACTAAAGTCTTTAATTTATGCACAACTAGAAATGATTAAGTTCAGAGGGGAAGTTTGTCTCATCTCATGAACATTATACAGTGGTAAAAGACTGTTGGTAATTAGCATCCTCTATACAAACCTTGCTTTACATCTTCAGCTTCAGACCTTCCCTACTTCTCACTTAAAACATAGTTTCTGTGTATTAAGACCTCAAAGTTTGTGTTTGATCACTGTCTGTCCTATTGTCCAGGTACCAGAAACAGTGTCCAGTTGTCCATCGACATAGTTGTCTTTGTGGCACTGACCATTATGGTTGCCATAGGTACTATTTACAAAACCAGGAAGAACCGCCCACCAGCAGGTGAGAATCACAGGGATTGGTTCCTTTTTAGTTCCATTTAGGTCCCTAGCTTCCACACCTTCAATGTTCACAGATCTAAAAGACTTGATAGATCTATTTCTAATATTGACGAGGGCACCAATCCATCCATAGGCCAATTGGAGCATACCATAAATTACATTCACATATTCTGTCCTTCAGATCTGTCAACTGAAATGGAATCAGGTCATAAATAGTCCTTTGACATAAATCATCTTGTCCATATTAAACCCTGTTTCAACAATTTCATCTTAAAGGTTTTCTATAGAATGGTCTGTCATGTTGTCTGATGTGTTATCTGCTGTTTTGTTCTCTGGATAGAACTTAAAGAAAGCCTCTGGTATTGAGATTCAGTTCCTGGAGGAATGACCCCTTGTCCCCCATTCTTCTCCCAGTGCTCGACTAAGACTTCTATCTCAACTGTCTGTAGCTTTCCTGATTGAGTAAAATAGTATATACATTTTTTTCAGTTGATGTTCATCTATGATAGAGCATAGTGTTTTGGAACTTGGATTTTATTTGCTTTTGAAAATATTTTTTTTTCAATACCATTACGTCATGTTTGGTTGACAAAAGATACGTTTGCGTTTTAATTTCTGCCCGTTGTGAATCGTCAACTTTGAGAAATTCATTTGTTTTGTTAATTTCATATAACATTTCATAGCATTTTTGTAACTTTTACTAACATAAAAAAATATATATATATATACAATATGTATGTGAAATCTGGACTATTTTCAGTTGTATCAACCTGTGATGTTCCAAAACCTCCACTAGATGGGGATGTTAGCTAAAAATTTAAACAGTATTGCTTCCGTCTCTTGCCCAAACCTGGGCTCGAACCAGGGACCCTCTGAACACATCGAACAACAGTCACCCACAACGCATCATTAGTTATTGCTCCAAAAAAAGAAGTGGCTCTTGCAGAGCAAGGAAAACAACAATTACTTCACGTTCTGAGTGAGTGATGGCACCGATTGAAACGCTACTAGCTTCACCTCTAACTAGCCAGCCGTTTACACCGGTAACATTCCGAACATTCTCTGTTAATCTACTTACCTGAGGGGAGATGGGAGACTAGGACCTACCTGAGGGGAGACTAGGACCTACCTGAGGGGAGACTAGGACCTACCTGAGGGGAGACTAGGACCTACCTGATGGGAGACTATGACCTACCTGATGGGAGATAGGAGACTAGGACCTACCTGAGGGGAGACTAGGACCTACCTGAGGGGAGATGGGAGAATAGGACCTACCTGAGAGGAGACTAGGACCTACCTGAGGGGAGACTAGGACCTACCTGATGGGAGACTAGGACCTACCTGATGGGAGACTAGGACCTACCTGAGGGGAGACTAGGACCTACCTGAGGGGAGACTAGGACCTACCTGAGGGGAGACTAGGACCTACCTGAGGGGAGACTAGGACCTACCTGAGGGAAGACTAAGACCTACCTGAGAGGAGACTAGGACCTACCTGATGGGAGATAGAAGACTAGGATCTACCTGAGGGGAGACTAGGACCTACCTGAGAGGAGACTAGGACCTACCTGAGGGGAGATAGAAGACTAGGACCTACCTGAGGGGAGATAGAAGACTAGGACCTACCTGAGGGAAGACTAGGACCTACCTGAGGGGAGACTAGGACCTACCTGAGAGGAGACTAGGACCTACCTGGGGGGAGATAGAAGACTAGGACCTACCTGAGGGGAGACTAGGACCTACCTGAGGGGAGACTAGGACCTACCTGAGGGGAGACTAGGACCTACCTGATGGGAGACTAGGACCTACCTGATGGGAGATAGGAGACTAGGACCTACCTGAGGGGAGACTAGGACCTACCTGAGGGGAGATGGGAGAATAGGACCTACCTGAGAGGAGACTAGGACCTACCTGAGGGGAGACTAGGACCTACCTGATGGGAGACTAGGACATACCTGATGGGAGACTAGGACCTACCTGATGGGAGACTAGGACCTACCTGATGGGAGACTAGGACCTACCTGAGGGGAGACTAGGACCTACCTGAGGGGAGACTAGGACCTACCTGAGGGGAGACTAGGACCTACCTGAGGGGAGACTAGGACCTACCTGAGGGGAGACTAGGACCTACCTGAGGGGAGACTAGGACCTACCTGAGGGGAGACTAGGACCTACCTGAGGGGAGACTAGGACCTACCTGAGGGGAGACTAGGACCTACCTGAGGGGAGACTAGGACCTACCTGAGGGAAGACTAAGACCTACCTGAGAGGAGACTAGGACCTACCTGATGGGAGATAGAAGACTAGGATCTACCTGAGGGGAGACTAGGACCTACCTGAGAGGAGACTAGGACCTACCTGAGGGGAGATAGAAGACTAGGACCTACCTGAGGGGAGATAGAAGACTAGGACCTACCTGAGGGAAGACTAGGACCTACCTGAGGGGAGACTAGGACCTACCTGAGAGGAGACTAGGACCTACCTGAGGGGAGATAGAAGACTAGGACCTACCTGAGGGGAGACTAGGACCTACCTGAGAGGAGACTAGGACCTACCTGAGGGGAGATAGAAGACCAGGACCTACCTGAGGGGAGATAGAAGACCAGGACTGTCAGACAGGAGATGAGCAGACAGGGGATGATCAGGTTGATGGTGTAGAAGAGAGGCAGCCGTCTGATGATGAAGAAGTAGGTGATATCAGGGTAGATCTCATGACAGCAGTCGTACTTCTTGGTGTTGTATGTTCCCACTGCGTCGATGATGGCCCACTCTCCACTCTCCCAGTAGTTGTTCAGGTCCACAGTGTTCTAGGGGATGGAGATCAACCGTCCCACTCTATAAAGGCTTCATATGGCATACATAAACGCTTCATAAGCACTGTGTAGATATAGTTATATCATAGTGTTTTTAAATATAGTGGTTTGGGTCTGTCGTGTTCTAGGGGATGGAGATCAACCGTCCCACTCTATAAAGACCTCACATGGCGTCACGAGAACTACATAGATGCTTCACAAGTCATCTATAAGCTTATATCATAGTGTTTTTAAATATAGTGGTTTCGGTCCGTCGTGTTCTAAGGGGATGTAGATGCTCTTAAGTGTTCCTTTGTCACACTTGTCTGGTGCCCGTGTGATTCTGCTCTCTGTGTGGCTTGACACTAGCCACGTTTCCAGTCAATTGGCGACAGATTTTTCATGCAAATGTACGCATTTTCCCACCAGATCTGTTTGACTTGCTGCGGATAAAAGGCTGTGCGTGATGACGTATTGCACATAAAAAAAATACATTTTGCGGTTAGAGAGCAGATAGAGGGCGGGTGAAGCCAGTGGTGTAAAGTACTTTGGTAAAAATACTTTAAAGTACTACTTAAGTTGTTTTTTGGGGGGTATTTGTAGTTTACTATTTATATTTTTGACAACTAAAGAAAATGTTATGTACTTTTTACTCAATACATTTTCCTTAATGCCCAAAAGTATTCGTTACATTTTGAATGCTTAGCAGGACAGGAAAATTGTCAGAATTCATGCACTTATCAAGAGAATCATCCCTGCTGCCCCTGATCTGGCGAACTCACTAAACACAAATTCTTCATTTGTAAATTATGTCTGAGTATTGGAGTGTGCCCCTGGCTATCAGTAAAATTGTGCCATCTGGTTTGCTTAATATAAGGAATGATTTATACTTTTACTTTGATTCTTAAATATTTTAGCAATTACATTTAATTTTGTTACTTAAGTACACTGCTTTGGGAAAGTATTCAGACCCCTTCCCTTTTTCCCATGTTGTATATTTAAAACCAAAAAACGTTTAGACTTTTACTCAAGCAGTGTTTAACTAGATGACTGTCACTTTACTTGAGTCATTTTCTATTAAAAAGGTATCTTTACATTTACTCAAGTATGACAATTGGGTACTTTTTCCACCTCTAGGTATATCCTTCACGTTGAGATGATTATTGACAAAAAAGTGAGGTTTGTCAATCGGCAGCCAAGCATCGATGATGATGTCACCAGAATAAGACCCTCGATTTGTATTGGAAAGGATCATCAAGCTCATCCCTGTGCACTTTCACCACCTTGTCAAATTGACCGTAACTTATTTAATCTGTAGCCCAATAAACGGTATACTTTCCCGACGAGTCGTAGTGGGAGGACCACACGTGTCATCTCGTGACTGCAAGTTTACTTTGATACGATGGTTATTATATTTGCACATAAAAGACCTTTCCTTTGTGTCGGTAAAATGTAGTATGTGAGAAATGGCGGTGGAAAAAGCCTTTATGTGCAAATATTGATATAATAACCATCGTATCGAAAGGAAACTTGGGAGTCACGTGATGATATGGTGTGTGTGATTTATAAATGGTATGGTTCTGCCACTATGACTCGAGAAAGAATGCAATTTATTAGGCTACAGATGAAATAATGACAATAATAATAATGATGAACTTCACTGGGTGGTGAAAGTGCACGGTGATCTTTGATGCTCCTTTCCAATAAGTATTGAATGTGTTATTGTGGTTACATGATGATCGATTGCTTGACTGCCATTCGACAAATTAAAATGTTCTTATGCGCTTATCCATAATAACGTCATTATGTATACCAGCCTACCCGCACTGTATCTGCGAGCTGTTGGCTAGAGCAGAGACCAGAGTAGGCACATTTGCTACTTAACGCAACAGTTTTTTTGTGACAAAATTGACCCCTTATAAAATGCGATGGAAACACATTGAACTTTAAATGTTTATTTGGTACTTGGAAAACTTAACTGGAAAAAGTACATTTTGTGTGCACTACATCATCACGCACTGATTTTAATCGACAAGTCTGTGTGGTGGAAACACCACTGGTGGGGAAAATTGTCATATTTTCTTTATGCGGATTCTAGAATATTAACCTGAAAATCTGTGGCCAATTGGATGGAAAGCTAGCTCCCAGACAGCAATGGAGTTAGCAAGAACATATACCAGTAGCCTGGTTCAAGATCTGTTTAACAAATAAACACTGTGCATACACACGTTATCCACGTCGATCACATCTTGTACAACACATTTACAACATTGCTTGATTTTATTTGATTGATACAACCCCATACCTCGAAGCGTTCCAGGTCTATTTTAGCCTTGTCGTAGGTCCAAGAGCCAAACTTCATCTTACAATTCTGCTGGTCGAAAGGGAAGAAGGTAACGTCTATAGAACAGGAGGATTTATAGATGGCAGGGGGAACCCAGCGTACCTTCCCATTGTGGAACAGATGGGCCTTGGTCATGTGGGTCACGGCGAACTCACCGTCCGCACTGGAAGGTGAAGAGGAGAGCAGAATAGAGGTTTTTGCACGAGAGGGCGTGTTAAACAAATTTTAAAAAATGTGCACGGCTGTGATGCTGTTGTCGCGAGTACCGTAGATACTTGGCATCGTTACCAGCCAAACCCTCAGGTCGTTAGTTCGATTGGCACCGTTTGTTCTGGCAGGTTGCTATGGGCAGGCACAGCTAGTGCTTCTGCTGACAGTGATAGCGCTGTCCGTGGTGCTGAATTTAGTGGCTCGATCATCTTGCTCACCAAGCAGAAATACACTACAGGCTATACTTGTAGCCTACTGCCGGACCAAATATACAGAAAATGTAATTATTGGGCGGCAGGGAGCCTAGTGGTTAGAGAGTTGGACTAGTAACCGAAAGGTTGCAAGATCGAATCTCCGAGCTGACAAGGTAAAAATCTGCCGTTCTGCCCCTGAACAAGGCAGTTAACCCACTGTTCCTAGGCTGTCATTGAAAATAATAATTTGTTCTTAAATGACTTGCCTAGTTAGCATTAGGTGTTTGCAACAACGAGGTACAAAAGTTGCCGTCTGCCTCCGACCTTTGCAGCATTGTTTCAAGTTTGAATAGCGCTCTCCACCGGACTATATTAACATGTCAGGACGACACACTGGCGAAACCATGCATCAGCATAATGTTTCTGGATATATACAAAGACGTGGCAATAGAATAACAGCTCAAAGGAAATGCAGCTGGTTTCCTGTCTCTCCGGGTTCCGTTTGAAGTGATTGTGTTACCTGTGTAGTTCGCTAACAGTAACTAGAAAGAGGAAAGAGCTTGCATAGCGTCGTAGTGGGTGATAGAAGTAAATAGTCAGTATTATGATGATAATTTGTCTTTTTACAGACGATTTTTCCAGTGAGATCAAGTTAATCAGTTGCCTGGCTGATGAGACAGTGGTTTCAAAGATACAAAACAAGTAGCCAATTTTTGCATCATAGGCCAACCCGTTGTAAACATACAGCTGAAGTTTACATACACTTAGGTTGGAGTCATTGAAACTCGTTTTTCAACCACTCCACACATTTCTTGTTAACAAACTATAGTTTTGGCAAGTCGGTTAGGACATCTACTTTGTGCATGACACAAGTAATTTTTCCAACAATTGTTTACAGACAGATTATATATATATATATTTATTGCACGCTTCTCAACCAATTACAATACTTGTTTGGACCAACCTGTTGGTCAAAGTATTATGGTTGCACAGTGTTAAACATTGTAAATTATTGTAGACGTTACATTAATAATCAAACCATGATAAAAAAGAGTTTTTAGATTATTCATGAAACGATCAGGGTTAGCCAATACATAACTCTGTCAATCTGGTAAATAGTAAATTTAGCTCCCTCTAAATATTGTTCAGGCCACTTCCCAGCTAGCATATTTGGTTGTTTGGAAGTTATGGGAACATACGTTTTTGGTTTCCCATTGGTTCTGGGAATGAAGCCATACATTTTCTGACCGATAAAACTGAGTCTTTTTAATGTTTTGAGAACAGAAGTGAACATTTCGCCTGTTCA
>NC_092112.1:9376459-9404993 GCF_045679555.1 Salvelinus alpinus | reverse complement strand
GAACATTTCGCCTGTTCAGGGAATGTACATTTTTAGGTTCCAGTGAGGTTCTGAGAACGTTTTACTATGGTTCCAGTGAGGTTCTGAGAACGTTTTACTCTGGTTCCCTGAAAGGTTTCCCGAGAGGTTTTATTAACGTTCTGAGAACGGAAAATTATCGGTTATGTGACGGTTACTTTGGCATTAATCATGTGGCACTTTTTAATTTGTGGCACCACAGTGAGATTTAAACCTATGATCTTCTGTTCTCTATGCATGGAATTAGTCCACTGCACCACCAGGATGAAGATAGCATGCCATGTTTTTTTTACTCATACGAAGCTGTTATTTTTAGTCTATTCACACAGACCCCATTTCAAAGGAAACAAGCACTCATTAAGACCAGGTGTGGCCAAGTAACGGGCATGGCTAACACACCTGAACACACATAACAAGATAGAGGATAGAGTTTTGTTGATGCTGAGAACGAAATGTATGTTTTTAAATAACTTTCTTAGAACATTCTCTGAACATTATTAAAGTTTTCTTAACGTTCTCAGAACAATTTGAGAACGTGACTTTAAATAGAACCATTAGGAAACGTTATGCTGAAGTAATAATATTACCACAGAAGTACGTTGTTTCTTAACATTCTTAAGGTAATGAAATATCTAGAAAATAACGTTATTATTGTTAAGTTCCTTAATAAATGTGCTGAGAATGTTCCAAAGCCAAGCAACTTTCCTGCACCATTCCCAGAACATTGTCGGAAGGTTGTATACAAAATAACCATAGGACAACCACACTCCCACCAATCTCTTAGAAACAGATGGTTCTCAGAACGTTATGTGCTAGCTGGGATTTGACATTTCAATATGACAGGAACCTTATCAGCGCTTCACAACTTGTTTTATTTACACACAAAAACACACATGACTCAGAGCCATTGTTTTGGTAGAGAGTTATGATCCTCCAGGAACAATCTCCAGAACGTATCTCCTCTATTGCAGTCTGTAATTTAGCTCCACCTCTGAAGAGCTACACATCCCTGATCATGGCTTTAATAGGCGCTGCTAATAGCTGTAGCTAGAGATATAATGATGAGTCTATCATTACATCTTCCTCAAATCTCTCACACGCACACACCTTTTTAATTTCACTAACTGATAGTGATCATACAGAAGAGCTTGATGAGGTGAAACCCAATCATTAAATACTAGAAGTTTAATCTGATAAATTCAGCCGTGAAAGTTGAATAAATTTAGATGAGAAGAAAACTATTAGGAGGGCTAGGATCAGGATAACATGGCATTATATTACTGGGAGGGCTAGGATTAGGATACCATGGCAGTATATTACTGGGGATGGCTAGTATCAGGATAGCATGGCAGTATATTACTGGGATGGCTAGGATCAGGATAGCATGGCAGTATATTACTGGGGAGCGCTAGGATCAGGATAGCATGGCAGTATATTACTGGAGAGGGCTAGAATCCGGATAGCATTGGAGTATATTACTGGGTATGCCTAGGATCAGGATAACATGGCAGTATATTACTGGGGATGGCTAAGATCAGGATAACATGGCAGTATATTACTGGGATCAGGATAACATGGCAGTATATTACTAGGATCAGGATAGCATGGCAGTATATTACTGGGGATGGCTAGGATCAAGATAACATGGTAGTATATTACTGGGATGGCTAGGATCAGGATAGCATGGCAGTATATTACTGGGGGGGGGCTAGGATCAGGATAGCATGGCAGTATATTACTGGGGATGGCTAGTATCAGGATAGCATGGCAGTATATTACTGGGGATGGCTAGGATCAGGATAACATGGCAGAATATTACTGGGATCAGGATAACATGGCAGTATATTACTAGGATCAGGATAGCATGGCAGTATATTACTGGGGATGGCTAGGATCAGGATAACATGGCAGTATATTACTAGGATCAGGATAGCATGGCAGTATATTACTGGGGAGGGCTAGGATCAGGATAACATGGCAGTATATTACTGGGGATGGCTAGTATCAGGATAACATGGCAGTATATTACTGGGGATGGCTAGGATCAGGATAACACAGCAGTATATTACTGGGATGGCTAGGATCAGGATAGCATGGCAGTATATCACTGGGGATGGCTAGGATCAGGATAACATGACAGTATATTACTGGGATCAGGATAACATGGCAGTATATTACTGGGATGGCTAAGATCAGGATAACATGGCAGTATATTACTGGGTATGCCTAGGATCAGGATAACATGGCAGTATATTACTGGGGATGGCTAGGATCAGGATAACATGGCAGTATATTACTGGGGATGGCTAGTATCAGGATAACATGGCAGTATATTACTGGGGATGGCTAGGATCAGGATAACATGGCAGTATATTACTGGGGATGGCTAGGATCAGGATAACATGGCAGTATATTACTGGGTATGCCTAGGATCAGGATAACATGGCAGTATATTACTGGGATCAGGATAACATGGCAGTATATTACTGGGGATGGCTAGGATCAGGATAACATGGCAGTATATTACTAGGATCAGGATAACATGGCAGTATATTACTGGGGGGGGGCTAGGATCAGGATAGCATGGCAGTATATTACTGGGGATGGCTAGGATCAGGATAACATGGCAGTATATTACTGGGAGGGCTAGGAGGGCTAGGATCAGGATAACCAGTATATTACTGGGGATGGCTAGTATCAGGATAACATGGCAGTATATTACTAGGATCAGGATAACATGGCAGTATATTACTGGGGATGGCTAGGATCAGGATAACATGGCAGTATATTACTGGGGATGGCTAGGATCAGGATAACATGGCAGTATATTACTGGGGATGGCTAGGATCAGGATAACATGGCAGTATATTACTAGGATCAGGATAACATGGCAGTATATTACTGGGGATGGCTAGGATCAGGATAACATGGCAGTATATTACTGGGATGGCTAGGATCAGGATAACATGGCAGTATATTACTGGGGATGGCTAGTATCAGGATAGCATGGCAGTATATTACTGGGATGGCTAGGATCAGGATAGCATGGCAGTATATTACTGGGGAGCGCTAGGATCAGGATAGCATGGCAGTATATTACTGGAGAGGGCTAGAATCCGGATAGCATTGGAGTATATTACTGGGTATGCCTAGGATCAGGATAACATGGCAGTATATTACTGGGGATGGCTAAGATCAGGATAACATGGCAGTATATTACTGGGATCAGGATAACATGGCAGTATATTACTAGGATCAGGATAGCATGGCAGTATATTACTGGGGATGGCTAGGATCAAGATAACATGGTAGTATATTACTGGGATGGCTAGGATCAGGATAGCATGGCAGTATATTACTGGGGGGGGGCTAGGATCAGGATAGCATGGCAGTATATTACTGGGGATGGCTAGTATCAGGATAGCATGGCAGTATATTACTGGGGATGGCTAGGATCAGGATAACATGGCAGAATATTACTGGGATCAGGATAACATGGCAGTATATTACTAGGATCAGGATAGCATGGCAGTATATTACTGGGGATGGCTAGGATCAGGATAACATGGCAGTATATTACTAGGATCAGGATAGCATGGCAGTATATTACTGGGGAGGGCTAGGATCAGGATAACATGGCAGTATATTACTGGGGATGGCTAGTATCAGGATAACATGGCAGTATATTACTGGGGATGGCTAGGATCAGGATAACACAGCAGTATATTACTGGGATGGCTAGGATCAGGATAGCATGGCAGTATATCACTGGGGATGGCTAGGATCAGGATAACATGACAGTATATTACTGGGATCAGGATAACATGGCAGTATATTACTGGGATGGCTAAGATCAGGATAACATGGCAGTATATTACTGGGTATGCCTAGGATCAGGATAACATGGCAGTATATTAC
The DNA here is from genome assembly GCF_045679555.1 of Salvelinus alpinus. Lineage (NCBI taxonomy): Eukaryota > Metazoa > Chordata > Actinopteri > Salmoniformes > Salmonidae > Salvelinus > Salvelinus alpinus. The sequence goes on along the minus strand of NC_092112.1, from coordinate 9,401,057 downwards.
TGGGGATGGCTAGGGTCAGGATAACATGGCAGTATATTACTGGGGATGGCTAGTATCAGGATAACATGGCAGTATATTACTGGGGATGGCTAGGATCAGGATAACATGGCAGTATATTACTGGGGATGGCTAGGATCAGGATAACATGGCAGTATATTTACTGGGTATGCCTAGGATCAGGATAACATGGCAGTATATTACTGGGATCAGGATAACATGGCAGTATATTACTGGGGATGGCTAGGATCAGGATAACATGGCAGTATATTACTAGGATCAGGATAACATGGCAGTATATTACTGGGGATGGCTAGGATCAGGATAACATGGCAGTATATCACTGGGGATGGCTAGGATCAGGATAACATGGCAGTATATTACTGGGAGGGCTAGGAGGGCTAGGATCAGGATAACCAGTATATTACTGGGGATGGCTAGTATCAGGATAACATGGCAGTATATTACTAGGATCAGGATAACATGGCAGTATATTACTGGGGATGGCTAGGATCAGGATAACATGGCAGTATATTACTGGGGATGGCTAGGATCAGGATAACATGGCAGTATATTACTGGGGATGGCTAGGATCAGGATAACATGGCAGTATATTACTAGGATCAGGATAACATGGCAGTATATTACTGGGGATGGCTAGGATCAGGATAACATGGCAGTATATTACTGGGATGGCTAGGATCAGGATAACATGGCAGTATATTACTGGGGATGGCTAGGATCAGGATAACATGGCAGTATATTACTGGGGATGGCTAGGATCAGGATAACATGGCAGTATATTACTGGGGATGGCTAGGATCAGGATAACATGGCAGTATATTACTAGGATCAGGATAACATGGCAGTATATTACTGGGGATGGGATGGCTGTTTAAGATCAGAACTGTATCAAGATTAGGCCTACAGCTGCTGTTTAATCATTAACACTCTAACAGAAACCGGTACATTGACTCATGTCATCTATGAAATCCCCAGTGGTGGCATGCTCCATAACATGTAGATGGGATCACAGTTGTCAGTTCATTGTAGCGGGAAATTACTTTTGAGAAACGGTAGCCTAGTGGTTTAGAGCATTGGGCCAGTAACTGAAAGGTTCGTTGATTTGACTCCATGAGCCAACTAGTTGAAAAATCTGTTGATGTGCCCTTGAGCAAGGCACTTAACCCTAATTGTGCCTGTAATTCGCTCTGAATAAGGGCATCTGCTAAATGTCTCAAATGTAAACCATTTCTGATGCTTATGATTCAGGAATCCAGTAGATAGCGACATTTAACCATTGAAATAGGCCTAGAAGTGGAGTCACCTGAACTCTACTTTGCATTTACGTTAATGACAACAATTTCGGACAAAGTTTTGCTGTCACTCACTTGTTGTAGAGGACGATGTCTGGGACCCAGATGAGTTCTGACGGGACTCTGATGGATGTGACGTTGTCATAGTCAGAAGGCGCCCAGCGTAGCTTGTAGTCATTCCACTCCTAAGAGGAGAACATACACAAGGAGACGGGAGATTGTTCAGGTCCCGAGGTCTCATCATAAAGAGCCTATTAATCCTTAACGAACTAATTACCGTAATTCATACTTAAAACACCTCAGTCACACACATACTATATATATGCAGGGTTTCCTCTAGGCAAAATCCTAGAGGAAACTCTGCATCAAGACTAGAGACTCGGTTTGTTTTACTTTAACAATAAACTACCTAGTTAGATAATAAAAGTTTACAATAGTTGTCCTATTCATATCTGGATCCTGGGATGCAGTTAGCGTTAACGCTAACTGCTGATATATGTCCCAGGATCCTTGCTGAAACAAGGTGGTACTACATTGGCTAAGCAGCTAGACTGACTGCTAGCTATCAAGCTAGGCAACCTGGTCTACTATTGCTGGATACCAAGCACGCTAAACGGTTAGCCCTTGTTGCTAGGGCCGCACTTCTATTTATCTCGGTTTTTAGGACTACCGATTTTCAGAGTTTTCTACTGCCAGCGTCTCTCATTTCACGGAGTGAATAGTGGGCTCTTCCTACTATTAGTACTATCATGCCTCCGGAAAAAGACGAGAATCACATCTCTGCTGGGCAAGTACATGAACTCTTGGAGAACCAGAAAGTTTTCTATGAGGAAATTATACTTCAGCAGGAAAATAACTTTAAAAAGCTTCATACAAAAAGATCACAGAGTCTACCAACAAACGGCTGGACGACCTGACTGAAGATGTACAAGACATTAAAACAAGCCTTCAGTTCACACAGAAGGATGTGGATGTAATGAAGACCACACAGGATACACTTCCCAGAAACTGTTCCTCTATGCATAATGAAATCCCCACAGTCAGTGAGGGCTTCCAGAACATGTCTGGGAAGGCAGAATGAAATCCCCACAATCAGGGAGGGCCTCCAGAACATGTCTGGGAAGGCAGAATGAAATCACCACAGTCAGGGAGGGCCTCCAGAACATGTCTGGGAAGGCAGAATGAAATCACCACAGTCAGGGAGGGCCTCCAGAACATGTCTGGGAAGGCAGAATGAAATCCCCACAATCAGGGAGGGCTTCCAGAACATGTCTGGGAAGGCAGAATGAAATCACCACAGTCAGGGAGGGCTTCCAGAACATGTCTGGTAAGGCTGATTACCTGGATGGACAATCGAGGAGAAATAATCTTGTAATAGATGGTATCCAGGAGAGCCAAAGTGTGACATGGGCTGAATTAGAGGACAAGGTTCAAAAGCTGTCTCCTGAGGAGCAAAGATTGGATCAACAGGTTGAGCTGGAATGTGCTCACAGGTCTGGGAAACCAGGGGTCACTAGTGGTGAGAATGGAACCAGACAGGCCAATTGTAGTGAAATTCATCAGGTTCAAGGATAAGCTTGCAGTCCTTGAAAAAGCCAAACACCTTAAAACTTCTTATGGCTTGGGGGCAGTATTTCGACGTCTGGATGAGAAGCATGCCCAAAGTAAACTGCCTGTTACTCAGGCCCAGAAGCTAGGATATGCATAGAAAACACTCTAAAGTTTCCAAAACTGTTAAAATAATGTCTGTGAGTATAACAACACTGATATGGCAGGCGTAAACCTGAGGAAAATCCATCCTGGTCAATCCCTGGTCCTATCACACTTAGAGTACTGTCCAGTTATATGGTCAATCCCTGGTCCTATCACACTTAGAGTACTGTCCAGTTATATGGTCAATCCCCGGTCCTATCACACTTAGAGTACTGTCCAGTTATATGGTCAATCCCTGGTCCTATCACACTTAGAGTACTGTCCAGTTATATGGTCAATCCCTGGTCCTATCACACTTAGAGTACTGTCCAGTTATATGGTCAATCCCCGGTCCTATCACACTTAGAGTACTGTCCAGTTATATGGTCAATCCCTGGTCCTATCACACTTAGAGTACTGTCCAGTTATATGGTCAATCCCTGGTCCTATCACACTTAGAGTACTGTCCAGTTATATGGTCAATCCCTGGTCCTATCACACTTAGAGTACTGTCCAGTTATATGGTCAATCCCTGGTCCTATCACACTTAGAGTACTGTCCAGTTATATGGTCAATCCCCGGTCCTATCACACTTAGAGTACTGTCCAGTTATATGGTCAATCCCCGGTCCTATCACACTTAGAGTACTGTCCAGTTATATGGTCAATCCCTGGTCCTATCACACTTAGAGTACTGTCCAGTTATATGGTCAATCCCCGGTCCTATCACACTTAGAGTACTGTCCAGTTATATGGTCAATCCCCGGTCCTATCACACTTAGAGTACTGTCCAGTTATATGGTCAATCCCTGGTCCTATCACACTTAGAGTACTGTCCAGTTATATGGTCAATCCCCGGTCCTATCACACTTAGAGTACTGTCCAGTTATATGGTCAATCCCTGGTCCTATCACACTTAGAGTACTGTCCAGTTATATGGTCAATCCCTGGTCCTATCACACTTAGAGTACTGTCCAGTTATATGGTCAATCCCTGGTCCTATCACACTTAGAGTACTGTCCAGTTATATGGTCAATCCCTGGTCCTATCACACTTAGAGTACTGTCCAGTTATATGGTCAATCCCTGGTCCTATCACACTTAGAGTACTGTCCTGTTATATGGTCAATCCCTGGTCCTATCACACTTAGAGTACTGTCCAGTTAAATGGTCAATCCCTGGTCCTATCACACTTAGAGTACTGTCCAGTTATATGGTCAATCCCTGGTCCTATCACACTTAGAGTACTGTCCAGTTATATGGTCAATCCCTGGTCCTATCACACTTAGAGTACTGTCCAGTTATATGGTCAATCCCTGGTCCTATCACACTTAGAGTACTGTCCAGTTATATGGTCAATCCCTGGTCCTATCACACTTAGAGTACTGTCCAGTTATATGGTCAATCCCTGGTCCTATCACACTTAGAGTACTGTCCTGTTATATGGTCAATCCCTGGTCCTATCACACTTAGAGTACTGTCCAGTTATATGGTCAATCCCTGGTCCTATCACACTTAGAGTACTGTCCAGTTATATGGTCAATCCCTGGTCCTATCACACTTAGAGTACTGTCCAGTTATATGGTCAATCCCCGGTCCTATCACACTTAGAGTACTGTCCAGTTATATGGTCAATCCCCGGTCCTATCACACTTAGAGTACTGTCCAGTTATATGGTCAATCCCTGGTCCTATCACACTTAGAGTACTGTCCAGTTATATGGTCAATCCCCGGTCCTATCACACTTAGAGTACTGTCCAGTTATATGGTCAATCCCCGGTCCTATCACACTTAGAGTACTGTCCAGTTATATGGTCAATCCCTGGTCCTATCACACTTAGAGTACTGTCCAGTTATATGGTCAATCCCTGGTCCTATCACACTTAGAGTACTGTCCAGTTATATGGTCAATCCCCGGTCCTATCACACTTAGAGTACTGTCCAGTTATATGGTCAATCCCCGGTCCTATCACACTTAGAGTACTGTCCAGTTATATGGTCAATCCCCGGTCCTATCACACTTAGAGTACTGTCCAGTTATATGGTCAATCCCTGGTCCTATCACACTTAGAGTACTGTCCAGTTATATGGTCAATCCCCGGTCCTATCACACTTAGAGTACTGTCAGTTATATGGTCAATCCCTGGTCCTATCACACTTAGAGTACTGTCCAGTTATATGGTCAATCCCTGGTCCTATCACACTTAGAGTACTGTCCAGTTATATGGTCAATCCCTGGTCCTATCACACTTAGAGTACTGTCCTGTTATATGGTCAATCCCTGGTCCTATCACACTTAGAGTACTGTCCAGTTATATGGTCAATCCCCGGTCCTATCACACTTAGAGTACTGTCAGTTATATGGTCAATCCCTGGTCCTATCACACTTAGAGTACTGTCCAGTTATATGGTCAATCCCTGGTCCTATCACACTTAGAGTACTGTCCAGTTATATGGTCAATCCCTGGTCCTATCACACTTAGAGTACTGTCCTGTTATATGGTCAATCCCTGGTCCTATCACACTTAGAGTACTGTCCAGTTATATGGTCAATCCCCGGTCCTATCACACTTAGAGTACTGTCAGTTATATGGTCAATCCCTGGTCCTATCACACTTAGAGTACTGTCCAGTTATATGGTCAATCCCTGGTCCTATCACACTTAGAGTACTGTCCAGTTATATGGTCAATCCCTGGTCCTATCACACTTAGAGTACTGTCCTGTTATATGGTCAATCCCTGGTCCTATCACACTTAGAGTACTGTCCTGTTATATGGTCAATCCCTGGTCCTATCACACTTAGAGTACTGTCCGGTTATATGGTCAATCCCTGGTCCTATCACACTTAGAGTACTGTCAGTTATATGGTTATCTGCAGCAAAGAAAAAGCTCCAAATGGCTCAAAACAGGGCTGCCAGGTTAGCTCTTCATTGCTCTATCCGTATGCATATTATTGAAATGTATCAGAATCTCTCATGGATTCACGTTGAGAACAAATTACTATCCAGTCTTATGATTTTCTTTCGGAATGTTATATTTAAAATTTTAAAAAAGCACATTCTTTTTCAGGCCAGTTAGTACTTACTAGCAACACGCATAACCACCAAACCAGACAGGCAACTTCAGGGCAGCTAAGACAACCCAAGCCAAGGACAAATCACCTTAAATCTACAGTTTTATATAGAGCCATAGCTGTATGGAACTCTTTACCAATCCATATTTCTCAGGCAAAAAGTAAATACACCTTCATGAAAAAAAATAAAAGTACATCTAATGTGAAAGACCATATGACTGGACAGGAAATAGAAAGAACATCTAATGTGATAGACCATATGACTGGACAGGAAATAGAAAGAACATCTAATGTGATAGACCATATGACTGGACAGGAAGTAGAAAGAACATCTAATGAGATAGACCATATGACTGGACAGGAAATAGAAAGAACATCTAATGAGATAGACCATATGACTGGACAGGAAATAGAAAGAACATCTAATGTGATAGACCATATGACTGGACAGGAAGTAGAAAGAACATCTAATGTGATAGACCATATGACTGGACAGGAAATAGAAAGAACATCTAATGAGATAGACCATATGACTGGACAGGAAATAGAAAGAACATCTAATGAGATAGACCATATGACTGGACAGGAAATAGAAAGAACATCTAATGAGATAGACCATATGACTGGACAGGAAATAGAAAGAACATCTAATGTGATAGACCATATGACTGGACAGGAAGTAGAAAGAACATCTAATGTGATAGACCATATGACTGGACAGGAAATAGAAAGAACATCTAATGAGATAGACCATATGACTGGACAGGAAATAGAAAGAACATCTAATGTGATAGACCATATGACTGGACAGGAAGTAGAAAGAACATCTAATGTGATAGACCATATGACTGGACAGGAAATAGAAAGAACATCTAATGAGATAGACCATATGACTGGACAGGAAGTAGAAAGAACATCTAATGAGATAGACCATATGACTGGACAGGAAATAGAAAGAACATCTAATGTGATAGACCATATGACTGGACAGGAAGTAGAAAGAACATCTAATGTGATAGACCATATGACTGGACAGGAAATAGAAAGAACATCTAATGTGATAGACCATATGACTGGACAGGAAATAGAAAGAACATCTAATGTGACAGACCATATGACTGGACAGGAAATTGAAAGAACATCTAATGAGATAGACCATATGACTGGACAGGAGATAGATAGCATCAACTGAATGTTAAATGTGTTTCCTGTCAGGTATTTTAATTGTCTGTATTGTCTACTTGTTGAATGTTTGAAGTCTTGATTTGTAATTGTTTGTAATGTCTTGTTAATTGCTGTTGGACCCCAGGAAGATTAGCTAGCATTACGGCGTTAGCTAATGGGGATCCTAATGAAAATGACACATACTGAATGTACTGAAACACCTCTGTCACACACATGCACTATATACTGAATGTACTGAATCACCTGTTTCAGCCAGACGTTGGTGGTCATCATCTGATTCTTCTCGTCCTGTAGAAAGGAAAAGAAAAAGGTCAAAGAAAAACAGAGGAGGCAAAAGACTGACAAAAATAGAGAAATACAGGGGTAGAGGGAAATCCTGTAGGTTTACACCAGGGCTCTCCAACCATGTTCTTTGAGATCTACCATCCTGTAGGTTTACACTCCAACCCCAGTCGTAATTAACCTGATTCAACGTATCAACCAGCTAATTATTAGAATCAGGTGTGCTAGATTGGATTTAGAGCGAAAACCTACAGGATGGTAGTTCTCCTGGGACAGGGGTGGAGAGCCCTGGTGTAAACCTCCAGGAGAGTAGCTCTCCAGGAACAGGGTGGAGAGCCCTGGTGTAAACCTACAGGAGAGTAGCTCTCCAGGAACAGGGTTGGAGAGCCCTGGTGTAAACCTACAGGAGAGTAGCTCTCCAGGAACAGGGTTGGAGAGCCCTGGTGTAAACCTACAGGAGAGTAGCTCTCCAGGAACAGGGTTGGAGAGCCCTGGTGTAAACATACAGGACAGTAGCTCTCCAGGAACAGGGTTGGAGAGCCCTGGTTTAAACCTACAGGACAGTAGCTCTCCAGGAACAGGGTTGGAGAGCCCTGGTTTAAACCTACAGGACAGTAGCTCTCCAGGAACAGGGTTGGAGAGCCCTGGTGTAAACCTAAAGAACGGTAGCTCTCCAGGAACAGGGTTGGAGAGCCCTGATGTAAACCTACAGGACAGTAGCTCTCCAGGAACAGGGTTGGAGAGCCCTGGTGTAAACTTACAGGACAGTAGCTCTCCAGGAACAGGGATGGAGAGCCCTGGTGTAAACCTACAGGACGGTAGCTCTCCAGGAACAGGGTTGGGGAGCCCTGGTGTAAACCTACAGGACGGTAGCTCTCCAGGAACAGTGGAGCCCTGGTTAAACCTACAGGACAGTAGCTCTCCAGGACAGGGTTGAGACCCGGTCGGAACCAGGACAGGGTTAGGCTGGAACCTGGAAACCTACAGGACAGTAGCTCTCCAGGAACAGGGTTGGAGAGCCCTGATGTAAACCTACAGGACAGTAGCTCTCCAGGAACAGGGTTGGGGAGCCCTGGTGTAAACTTACAGGACAGTAGCTCTCCAGGAACAGGGATGGAGAGCCCTGGTGTAAACCTACAGGACGGTAGCTCTCCAGGAACAGGGTTGGGGAGCCCTGGTGTAAACCTACAGGACGGTAGCTCTCCAGGAACAGGGATGGAGAGCCCTGGTGTAAACCTACAGGACAGTAGCTCTCCAGGAACAGGGTTGGAGAGCCCTGGTGTAAACCTACAGGAGAGTAGCTCTCCAGGAACAGGGTTGGACCTACAGGACAGTAGCTCTCCAGGAACAGGGTTGGACCTACAGGACAGTAGCTCTCCAGGAACAGGGTTGGAGAGCCCAGGTGTAAACCTACAGGATGGTAGCAGTAGAGGTTCTTATGACGTTCAAGAAAGGAACACAGCATAGCCAGCAGCATTTCACTTTAATCTCCTGGTGGACGTGAAGTCGCACTCTCGCTCTCCCTCTGTCTCAAGGGCCGCAGTGTTCACGGAGAAACCGTGATACAATAGGAAAGATAGTTAAAAGTTGCCTGAAGTGATGAGGTGCACAAGGTTGTCAAAACATTAGGAACACTATGCTAATATTGAGTTGCACCCCGTTTTGCCCTCAGAAAAGCCTCAATTTATAAGGGCATGGACAACAAGTCCATGGTTCCACAAGGATGATGGTTGGTTTGTTACAGTTTCCCTGTTTCTGTTGGTTACTGTTTCCCTGTTTCTGTTGGTTACTGTTTCCCTGTTTGTTACAGTTTCCCTGTTTCTGTTGGTTACAGTTTCCCTGTTTCTGTTGGTTACAGTTTCCCTGTTTCTGTTGGTTACTGTTTCCCTGTTTGTTACAGTTTCCCTGTTTCTGTTGGTTACAGTTTCCCTGTTTCTGTTGGTTACAGTTTCCCTGTTTCTGTTGGTTACTGTTTCCCTGTTTGTTACAGTTTCCCTGTTTCTGTTGGTTACTGTTTCCCTGTTTCTGTTGGTTACAGTTTCCCTGTTTCTGTTGGTTACAGTTTCCCTGTTTCTGTTGTGTACTGTTTCCCTGTTTGTTACAGTTTCCCTGTTTCTCTGTGACTTTCTTCCTCTGTCCACAGGTCCTGTCAGTCACTACTCACCACATCAATGAGCTGTGCTATGGAGAGTCCGAACTTGACGATGACCACGTCTGAGATGTTGGGTACGGGTCTGGACCACTTGTTGTAACCGATGAAGAGCTTCTTGAAGAGCTCATCCTCCGCATGTGAGTGGGTCTTCTCGTGACAGAAAACTAACAGGGGAGGGTCAGAGAGAGCTTTATAGCAAACAATTTCTCAGGTACAATTATGCATAGACGTATTGTGCTTTAAGGAGCTTTTTTTCACTGTAGTCTTTCTATTTCTAATGAATAACGTATACAGCTATAATAACTATTTCATACCGCCAGATTTGTAAAATGGTTACTCTTATTTCAAATCCTACAAGTTGAAGGGCAACACCGTTTATCAAATACAGCAAATATATGACAAGTATGGATCAGCAAGTTAGGGATTTGAGATTTAAAAAAATCTGTCTGTAAAAAATGAGAGAGAAAGATAAATCTCCCCACTTGTAGGCCTTCCTCATTTATGAATCCATTGTCTTTGACTTGACTGTAGCTGTTGGTACACTCCTACCTACTGTAGGAGGTTTTAATCAAATTAACTCTGAGACGGGTGTAGACAGATTTGAACGAGCTGACCGACTGACTTTGAAAACAAAACTTTATTAATTGCTGTCATTTTATTGTGAGGAACTGCAGATTTATCAGAATTGTTTTCTTCTTTAGTTTTGTCCTCTGTTCAGTGAGTGACGTCAAACACTCACGCATAGACACACGTTGCAGATGCTGTTGCTACTCTGTTTATTATTATATATCCTGATTGCCAAGTCACTGGGCGCGTTCGAGTGGATCACTTTTGTCAAGTCGGAGACCATCGTTGTCGCATTACGGTTATAGAAATTGTCCGACTTGCGACAACTTGTCGATTGCATGAACTTTTAAAATAATAATGTGTCCAAAAGTCATGCAGGTTTTGATGAAGTCTCCTTCAGGTCTCTGCACCCACTGTACCATGCCGTGCTCTGCTGCATTGTGGGAGGAACTATGTATCAACCAATCGTAAGGGTGTTTTTTGTTTGACCCACGCAAACGTGGCCAAAGAAGTGACTGAAACAGGAACCGACTTTGCCGCCAGTTATGATCCGAGCCTTTCTGTTGGAAAACCACTACAGTGTCCTGGTGCAGCTCCCCGAGGTCCGTCTACAGTGTCCTGGTGCAGCTCCCCGAGGTCCGTCTACAGTGTCCTAGTGCAGCTCCCTGAGGTCCGTCTACAGTGTCCTAGTGCAGATGCAGCTCCCCGAGGTCCGTCTACAGTGTCCTAGTGCAGCTCCCCGAGGTCCGTCTACAGTGTCCTAGTGCAGATGCAGCTCCCCGAGGTCCGTCTACAGTGTCCTAGTGCAGATGCAGCTCCCCGAGGTCCGTCTACAGTGTCCTAGTGCAGATGCAGCTCCCCGAGGTCCGTCTACAGTCGGCTTAGTTAGGATTACCACTCGAACGCACACTCTGAATGACATTATTGTTCTCTCTCTCTCTTTCTCTCTCTCTCTCTCTTTCTCTGTCTCTCTCTCTTTCTCTATATAGGGAATAGGGTTCCATTTGTGTCTGAGCTTTGAGTTAATCCATCCGTCTCAGTCAGAAGAGGTTGTGGGGCCAACCTCATACATTAAATCTGCCAGAAAGCTGTCATTCAGGATGACACAGACTCTAAAACATGAACCATTTCTGTTCTCTATTCAACTCAATGTGAATTCAGTGAATATGAACGAATATCTTCCTGACCTGACATGGCTCATTGCATGACACCTGACTGAGTTTACTGAGTGACACCCCGAGCTGAGCTAGACATACACTGAGTGGACAAAGCATTAAGAACACCTGCTCGTTCCATGGACATAGACCGACCAGGTGAATCCAGGTGAACGCTATGATCCCTTCAGATCATGTAGCGAAATGCTTGTGTTCCTAGCTCCAACAGTGCAGTAATATCTAACAATTAACAACAACACGCACACACCTCTAAAAGTAAAGGAATGGAATTAAGAAATATATAGATTTTAGAACGAAAGCTAAGATCCCTTATTGATGTCACATTGATGTTAATTCTACTTCAGTCAGTGTAGATGAAGGGGAGGATACAGGTTAAAGAAGGATTTTTAAGCTTTGAGAAAACTGAGACATGGATTGTGAATGTGTGCCATTCAAGAGGGTGAATGCCTTTTAACAGGGTATGGTAGTAGGTGCCAGGCGCACCGGTTTGTGCCAAGAACTGCAACGCTGCTGGGTTTTTCATGCGCAACAGTTTCCCGTGTTCATCAAGAACGGTCCACAATCATTGGAGTCATTATGGGTCAGCATCCCTGTGGAATGCTTTGTAGAGTCCATGCCCCGACGAATTGAGGCTGTTCTGAGCGCAAAAGGGAGGGGTTAACTCAATATTAAATCAATTACAGTCTACAACAGGTGTAGACTGTACAGTGAAATACTTACTACAGAGCACATTCCCAACAGTTCAGTATTAAAAAGTAAGACAAATTAAATAGTAACACAATAAAAACAATAACAAGTACCAGTACTGAGTCAATATACAAGGAGTACCAGTACTGAGTCAATATACAAGGAGTACCAGGACTGAGTCAATATACAAGGAGTACCAGTACTGAGTCAATATACAAGGAGTACCAGGACTGAGTCAATATACAAGGAGTACCAGGACTGAGTCAATATACAAGGAGTACCAGGACTGAGTCAATATACAAGGAGTACCAGGACTGAGTCAATATACAAGATGTACCAGGACGGAGTCAATATACAAGGAGTACCAGTACTGAGTCAATATACAAGGAGTACCAGGACTGAGTCAATATACAAGGAGTACCAGTACTGAGTCAATATACAAGGAGTACCAGGACTAAGTCAATATACAAGGAGTACCAGTACTGAGTCAATATACAAGATGTACCAGGACGGAGTCAATATAGAAGGAGTACCAGGACTAAGTCAATATACAAGGAGTACCAGGACTAAGTCAATATACAAGGAGTACCAGGACTGAGTCAATATACAAGGAGTACCAGGACTGAGTCAATATACAAGGAGTACCAGGACTAAGTCAATATACAAGGAGTACCAGTATTGAGTCAATAGACAAGGAGTACCAGTATTGAGTCAATATACAAGGAGTACCAGGACAGAGTCAATGTGCAGGGAGTACCAGTATTGAGTCAATGTGCAGGGAGTACCAGTACTGAGTCAATATACAGGGAGTACCAGGACTGAGTCAATGTGCAGGGAGTACCAGGACTGAGTCAATGTGCAGGGGTATGAGGTTGTTGAGGTAATTGAGGTAATACAGTACGTTGATGTGGATAAAAGTGACTAGGCAATAGGAAATACAGTGCATTCAGAAAGTATTCAGACCCCTTGACTTTTTCCCCATTTTGTTACATTACAGCCTTATTCTGAAATTGATTAAATACAAATTTTCCTCATCAATCTACACACAATACCCCATAATGGCAAAGGAAAAACTGTATTTTAGAAATGTTGGCAAATTTATGAAAATAAAAAACCTGAAATTACATTTCAGACCCTTTACTCAGTACTTTGTTGAAGCACCTTTGGCAGCGATTACAGCCTCGAGTCTTCTTGGATATGACGCTACAAGTTTGGCACACCTGTATTTGAGGAGTTTCTCCCATTCTTCTCTGCAGATCCTCTCAAGCTCTGTCAGGTTGGCTCGGGAGCGTCGCTGCACAGCTATTTTCAGGTTTCTCCAGAGATGTTCGATCGGGTTCAAGTCCGGGCTCTGGCTGGGCCACTCAAGGACATTCAGAGACTTGTCCCGAAGCCACTCCTGTATTGTCTTGGCTGTGTGCTTAGGGTCGTTGTCCTGTTGGAAGGTGAACCTTCGCCCCAGTCTGAGGTCCTGAGCACTCTGTAGCATGTTTTCATCAAAGATCTCTCTGTACTTTGCTCAGTAAATCTTTTGCTCGATCCTGACTAGTCTCCCAGTCCTTGCCGCTGAAAAACATCCCCACAGCATGATGCTGCCAACACCATGCTTCACCGTAGGGATGGTGCCAGGTTTCCTCCAGATGTGACACTTGGCATTCAGGCCAAAGAGTTCAATCTTGGTTTCATCAGAGCAGAGAATCGTGTTTCTCATGGTCTGAGAGTCTTTAGGTGCCCTTTGGCAAACTCCAAGCAGGCTGTCATGTGCCTTTTACTGAGAAGTGGCTTCCGTCAGGTCACGCTACCATAAAGGCCTGAATGGTGTAGTGCTTCAGAGATGGTTGTCCTTCTGGAAGGTTCCCCCATCTCAACAGAGGAACTGGACCTCTGTCAGAGGGGCCATCGGGTTCTTGTTCACCTCCCTGACGAAGACCCTTCTCCCCCGATTGTTCAGTTTTGCTCGGGTGCCAGCTCTAGGAAGAGTTTCGGTGGTTCCAAACTTCTTCAATTTAAGAATGATTGAGGCCACTGTGTTCTTGGGGACGTTCAATGCTATAGAAATGTTTTGGTACCCTTCCCCAGATCTGTGCCTTGACACAATCCTGTCTAGGAACTCTACGTAAAATTCCTTCGACCTCATGGCTTGGTTTTTGCTCTGACATGAACTGTCAACTGTGGGACCTTATATAGACAGATGTGTGCCTTTCCAAATCATGTCCAATCAATTGAATTTACCACAGGTGGACACCAATCAAGATGTAGAAACATCTCAAGGATGATCAATGGAAACAGGATTCACTTGAGTTTAATTTGTCATAGTCTGAATACTTACAGTGAGGGAAAAAAGTATTTGATCCCCTGCTGATTTTGTACGTTTGCCCACTGACAAAGAAATGATCAGTCTATAATTTTAATGGTAGGTTTATTTGAACAGTGAGAGACAGAATATCAACAAAAAAATCCAGAAAAACGCATGTCAAAAATGTTATGAATTGATTTGCATTTTAATGAGGGAAATAAGTATTTGACCCCTCTGCAAAACATGACTTACTACTTGGTGGCAAAACCCTTGTTGGCAATCACAGAGGTCAGACGTTTCTTGTAGTTGGCCACCAGGTTTGCACACATCTCAGGAGGGATTTTGTCCCACTCCTCTTTGCAGATCTTCTTCAAGTCATTAAGGTTTCGAGGCTGACGTTTGGCAACTCGAACCTTCAGCTCCCTCCACAGATTTTCTATGGGATTAAGGTCTGGAGTCTGGCTAGGCCACTCCAGGACCTTAATGTGCTTCTTCTTGAGCCACTCCTTTGTTGCCTTGGCCGTGTGTTTTGGGTCATTGTCATGCTGGAATACCCATCCACGACCCATTTTCAATACCCTGGCTGAGGGAAGGAGGTTTTCACCCAAGATTTGACGGTACATGGCCCCGTCCATCGTCCCTTTGATGCAGTGAAGTTGTCCTGTCCCTTTAGCAGAAAAACACCCCCAAAGCATAATGTTTCCACCTCCATGTTTGACGGTGGGGATGGTTTCTTGGGGTCATAGGCAGCATTCCTCCTCCTCCAAACACGGCAAGTTTGGGTTGATGCCAAAGAACTCCATTTTGGTCTCATCTGACCACAACACGTTCACCCAGTTGTCCTCTGAATCATTCAGATGTTCATTGGCAAACTTCAGACGGGCATGTATATGTGCTTTCTTGAGCAGGGGGACCTTGCGGGCGCTGCAGGATTTCAGTACTTCACGGCATAGTGTGTTACCAATTGTTTTCTTGATGACTATGGTCCCAGCTGCCTTGAGATCATTGACAAGATCCTCCTGTGTAGTTCTGGGCTGATTCCTCACCGTTCTCATGATCATTGCAACTCCACGAGGTGAGATCTTGCATGGAGCCCCAGGCTGAGGGAGATTGACAGTTCTTTTGTGTTTCTTCCATTTGCGAATAATCACAGAAACTGTTGTCACCTTCTCACCAAGCTGCTTGGCGATGGTCTTGTAGCCCATTCCAGCCTTGTGTAGGTCTACAATCTTGTCCCTGACATCCTTGGAGAGCTCTTTGGTCTTGGCCATGGTGGAGAGTTTGGAATCTGATTGATTGATTGCTTCTGTGGACAGGTATCTTTTATACAGGTAAGAAACTGAGATTAGGAGCACTCCCTTTAATAGTGTGCTCCTAATCTCCGTTCGTTACCTGTATGAAAGACACCTGGGAGCCAGAAATCTTTTTGATTGAGAAGGGGTCAAATACTTATTTCCCTCATTAAAATGCAAATCAATTTATAACATTTTTGACATGCATTTTTCTGGATATTTTTGTTGTTATTCTGTCTCTCACTGTTCAAATAAACCTACCATTAAAATTATAGACTGATAATTTCTTTGTCAGTGGGCAAACGTACAAAATCAGCAGGGGATCAAATACTTTTTTCCCTCACTGTATGTAAATGAAGTATTTCTGTTTTTTAACTTGTTTTCCCTTTTTCATTATGTATTGAGATTGAGATTTTTTTTTTATACATTTAATATGTAACAAACAGAGAAAAAGATTGAAGGGGCTTCAATACTTTCCTAATGCACTGTATAACAAATAGAGTAGCAGCAGCGTTATTAAAGTGTGTGTGTGTGTGCGGCGTCAACATGTATGTTTGTGTGTTTCGTGTGTGTGTGTGTGTGTGTGTGTGTGTGTGTGTGTGTGTGTGTGTGTGTGTGTGTGTGTGTGTGTGTGTGTGTGTGTGTGTGTTTGTGTGTGTGTGTGTGTGTGTGTGTGTGTGTGTTTTGGAATGTCAGTGTAGTATGTGTGAGTGTGTGGGTAGAGTCCAGTCAGTGTGCGGGTAGAGTCCAGTCAGCGTGTGGGTAGAGTCCAGTCAGCGTGTGGGTAGAGTCCAGTCAGTGTGAGGGTAGAGTCCAGTCAGTGTGGGTAGAGTCCAGTCAGTGTGTGGGTAGAGTCCAGTCAGTGTGTGGGTAGAGTCCAGTCAGTGTGTGGGTAGAGTCCAGTCAGTGTGTGGGTAGAGTCCAGTCAGTGTGTGGGTAGAGTCCAGTCAGTGTGTGGGTAGAGTCCAGTCAGTGTGTGGGTAGAGTCCAGTCAGTGTGTGGGGTAGAGTCCAGTCAGTGTGTGGGTAGAGTCCAGTCAGTGTGTGGGTAGAGTCCAGTCAGCGTGTGGGTAGAGTCCAGTCAGCGTGTGGGTAGAGTCCAGTCAGCGTGTAGGTAGAGTCTAGTCAGCGTGTGGGTAGAGTCCAGTCAGCGTGTGGGTAGAGTCCAGTCAGTGTGCGGGTAGAGTCCAGTCAGCGTGCGGGTAGTGTCCAGTCAGCGTGTGGGTAGAGTCCAGTCAGTGGTAGAGTCCAGTCAGTGTGTGGGTAGAGTCCAGTCAGTGTGCGGGTAGAGTCCAGTCAGTGTGCGGGTAGAGTCCAGTCAGTGTGCGGGTAGAGTCCAGTCAGTGTGCGGGTAGAGTCCAGTCAGTGTGTGGGTAGAGTCCAGTCAGTGTGTGGGTAGAGTCCAGTCAGCGTGCGGGTAGAGTCCAGTCAGCGTGCGGGTAGAGTCCAGTCAGCGTGCGGGTAGAGTCCAGTCAGCGTGCGGGTAGAGACCAGTCAGCGTGCGGGTAGAGTCCAGTCAGCGTGCGGGTAGAGTCCAGTCAGCGTGTGGGTAGAGTCCAGTCAGTGTGTGGGTAGAGTCCAGTCAGTGTGTGGGTAGAGTCCAGTCAGCGTGTGGGTAGAGTCCAGTCAGTGGTAGAGTCCAGTCAGTGTGCGGGTAGAGTCCAGTCATTGTGCGGGTAGAGTCCAGTCAGTGTGCGGGTAGAGTCCAGTCAGTGTGCGGGTAGAGTCCAGTCAGTGTGTGGGTAGAGTCCAGTCAGTGTGTGGGTAGAGTCCAGTCAGTGTGTGGGTAGAGTCCAGTCAGTGTGTTGGTAGAGTCCAGTCAGTGTGGGGGGTAGAGTCCAGTCAGTGTGTGGGTAGAGTCCAGTCAGTGTGTGGGTAGAGTCCAGTCAGTGTGTGGGTAGAGTCCAGTCAGCGTGTGGGTAGAGTCCAGTCAGTGTGTGGGTAGAGTCCAGTCAGCGTGTGGGTAGAGTCCAGTCAGCGTGCGGGTAGAGACCAGTCAGCGTGCGGGTAGAGTCCAGTCAGTGTGTAGGTAGAGTCCAGTCAGTGTGTGGGTAGAGTCCAGTCAGTGTGGGTAGAGTCCAGTTAGTGTGTGGGTAGAGTCCAGTCAGTGTGTAGGTAGAGTCCAGTCAGCGTGTGGGTAGAGTCCAGTCAGTGTGGGTAGAGTCCAGTTAGTGTGTGGGTAAAGTCCAGTCAGTGTGTGGGTAGAGTCCAGTCAGTGTGTAGGTAGAGTCCAGTCAGTGTGTGGGTAGAGTCCAGTCAGTGTGGGTAGAGTCCAGTTAGTGTGTGGGTAGAGTCCAGTCAGTGTGTGGGTAGAGTCCAGTCAGTGTGTAGGTAGAGTCCAGTCAGTGTGGGTAGAGTCCAGTCAGTGTGTGGGTAGAGTCCAGTCAGCGTGCGGGTAGAGACCAGTCAGCGTGCGGGTAGAGTCCAGTCAGTGTGGGGGTAGAGTCCAGTCAGCGTGTGGGTAGAGTCCAGTCAGTGTGTGGGTAGAGTCCAGTCAGCGTGCGGGTAGAGTCCAGTCAGCGTGCGGGTAGAGTCCAGTCAGTGTGTAGGTAGAGTCCAGTCAGTGTGGGTAGAGTCCAGTCAGTGTGTAGGTAGAGTCCAGTCAGTGTGTGGGTAGAGTCCAGTCAGTGTGTGGGTAGAGTCCAGTCAGCGTGCGGGTAGAGTCCAGTCAGCGTGCGGGTAGAGTCCAGTCAGCGTGTGGGTAGAGTCCAGTCAGCGTGCGGGTAGAGTCCAGTCAGTGTGTAGGTAGAGTCCAGTCAGTGTGGGTAGAGTCCAGTCAGTGTGTGGGTAGAGTCCAGTCAGTGTGTAGGTAGAGTCCAGTCAGTGTGTGGGTAGAGTCCAGTCAGCGTGCGGGTAGAGTCCAGTCAGTGTGTAGGTAGAGTCCAGTCAGTGTGTGGGTAGAGTCCAGTCAGTGTGTAGGTAGAGTCCAGTCAGTGTGGGTAGAGTCCAGTCAGTGTGTAGGTAGAGTCCAGTCAGTGTGTAGGTAGAGTCCAGTCAGTGTGGGTAGAGTCCAGTCAGTGTGTGTGTGTAGAGTCCAGTCAGTGTGCGGGTAGAGTCCAGTCAGTGTGCGGGTAGAGTCCAGTCAGTGTGCGGGTAGAGTCCAGTCAGTGTGCGGGTAGAGTCCAGTCAGTGTGTGGGTAGAGTCCAGTCAGTGTGTGGGTAGAGTCCAGTCAGCGTGCGGGTAGAGTCCAGTCAGCGTGCGGGTAGAGTCCAGTCAGCGTGCGGGTAGAGTCCAGTCAGCGTGCGGGTAGAGACCAGTCAGCGTGCGGGTAGAGTCCAGTCAGCGTGCGGGTAGAGTCCAGTCAGCGTGTGGGTAGAGTCCAGTCAGTGTGTGGGTAGAGTCCAGTCAGTGTGTGGGTAGAGTCCAGTCAGCGTGTGGGTAGAGTCCAGTCAGTGGTAGAGTCCAGTCAGTGTGCGGGTAGAGTCCAGTCATTGTGCGGGTAGAGTCCAGTCAGTGTGCGGGTAGAGTCCAGTCAGTGTGCGGGTAGAGTCCAGTCAGTGTGTGGGTAGAGTCCAGTCAGTGTGTGGGTAGAGTCCAGTCAGTGTGTGGGTAGAGTCCAGTCAGTGTGTTGGTAGAGTCCAGTCAGTGTGGGGGGTAGAGTCCAGTCAGTGTGTGGGTAGAGTCCAGTCAGTGTGTGGGTAGAGTCCAGTCAGTGTGTGGGTAGAGTCCAGTCAGCGTGTGGGTAGAGTCCAGTCAGTGTGTGGGTAGAGTCCAGTCAGCGTGTGGGTAGAGTCCAGTCAGCGTGCGGGTAGAGACCAGTCAGCGTGCGGGTAGAGTCCAGTCAGTGTGTAGGTAGAGTCCAGTCAGTGTGTGGGTAGAGTCCAGTCAGTGTGGGTAGAGTCCAGTTAGTGTGTGGGTAGAGTCCAGTCAGTGTGTAGGTAGAGTCCAGTCAGCGTGTGGGTAGAGTCCAGTCAGTGTGGGTAGAGTCCAGTTAGTGTGTGGGTAAAGTCCAGTCAGTGTGTGGGTAGAGTCCAGTCAGTGTGTAGGTAGAGTCCAGTCAGTGTGTGGGTAGAGTCCAGTCAGTGTGGGTAGAGTCCAGTTAGTGTGTGGGTAGAGTCCAGTCAGTGTGTGGGTAGAGTCCAGTCAGTGTGTAGGTAGAGTCCAGTCAGTGTGGGTAGAGTCCAGTCAGTGTGTGGGTAGAGTCCAGTCAGCGTGCGGGTAGAGACCAGTCAGCGTGCGGGTAGAGTCCAGTCAGTGTGGGGGTAGAGTCCAGTCAGCGTGTGGGTAGAGTCCAGTCAGTGTGTGGGTAGAGTCCAGTCAGCGTGCGGGTAGAGTCCAGTCAGCGTGCGGGTAGAGTCCAGTCAGTGTGTAGGTAGAGTCCAGTCAGTGTGGGTAGAGTCCAGTCAGTGTGTGGGTAGAGTCCAGTCAGTGTGTAGGTAGAGTCCAGTCAGTGTGTGGGTAGAGTCCAGTCAGCGTGCGGGTAGAGTCCAGTCAGCGTGCGGGTAGAGTCCAGTCAGTGTGTGGGTAGAGTCCAGTCAGCGTGCGGGTAGAGTCCAGTCAGTGTGTAGGTAGAGTCCAGTCAGTGTGGGTAGAGTCCAGTCAGTGTGTGGGTAGAGTCCAGTCAGTGTGTAGGTAGAGTCCAGTCAGTGTGTGGGTAGAGTCCAGTCAGCGTGCGGGTAGAGTCCAGTCAGTGTGTAGGTAGAGTCCAGTCAGTGTGTGGGTAGAGTCCAGTCAGTGTGTAGGTAGAGTCCAGTCAGTGTGGGTAGAGTCCAGTCAGTGTGTAGGTAGAGTCCAGTCAGTGTGTAGGTAGAGTCCAGTCAGTGTGGGTAGAGTCCAGTCAGTGTGTGTGTGTAGAGTCCAGTCAGTGTGCGGGTAGAGTCCAGTCAGTGTGGGTAGAGTCCAGTCAGTGTGTGGGTAGAGTCCAGTCAGTGTGTAGGTAGAGTCCAGTCAGTGTGTGGGTAGAGTCCAGTCAGTGTGTGGGTAGAGTCCAGTGAGTGTGTAGGTAAAGTCCAGTCAGTGTGTAGGTAGAGTCCAGTCAGTGTGTAGGTAGAGTCCAGTCAGTGTGTAGGTAGAGTCCAGTCAGTGTGTAGGTAGAGTCCAGTCAGTGTGGGTAGAGTCCAGTCAGTGTGTAGGTAGAGTCCAGTCAGTGTGTAGGTAGAGTCCAGTCAGTGTGGGTAGAGTCCAGTCAGTGTGTGTGTAGAGTCCAGTCAGTGTGCGGGTAGAGTCCAGTCAGTGTGGGTAGAGTCCAGTCAGTGTGTGGGTAGAGTCCAGTCAGTGTTTAGGTAGAGTCCAGTCAGTGTGTGGGTAGAGTCCAGTCAGTGTGTGGGTAGAGTCCAGTGAGTGTGTAGGTAGAGTCCAGTCAGTGTGTAGGTAGAGTCCAGTCAGTGTGTAGGTAGAGTCCAGTCAGTGTGTAGGTAGAGTCCAGTCAGTGTGTAGGTAGAGTCCAGTCAGTGTGTGGGTAGAGTCCAGTCAGTGTGTGGGTAGAGTCCAGTCAGTGTGGGTAGAGTCCAGTCAGTGTGGGTAGAGTCCAGTCAGTGTGTGGGTAGAGTCCAGTCAGTGTGTGGGTAGAGTCCAGTCAGCGTGTGGGTAGAGTCCAGTCAGTGTGTGGGTAGAGTCCAGTCAGTGTGTGGGTAGAGTCCAGTCAGTGTGGGTAGAGTCCAGTCAGTGTGTGGGTAGAGTCCAGTCAGTGTGTGGGTAGAGTCCAGTCAGTGTGTGGGTAGAGTCCAGTCAGTGTGTGGGTAGAGTCAAGTCAGTGTGTGGGTAGAGTCCAGTCAATGTGGGTAGAGTCCAGTCAGTGTGTGGGTAGAGTTCAGTCAGTGTGTGGGTAGAGTCCAGTCAGTGTGTGGGTAGAGTCCAGTCAGTGTGTGGGTAGAGTCCAGTCAGTGTGTGGGTAGAGTCCAGTCAGTGTGTGGGTAGAGTCCAGTCAGGTGTGGGTAGAGTCCAGTCAGTGTGTGGGTAGAGTCCAGTCAGTGTGTGGGTAGAGTCCAGTCAGTGTGTGGGTAGAGTCCAGTCAGTGTGTGGGTAGAGTCCAGTCAGTGTGTAGGTAGAGTCCAGTCAGTGTGTGGGTAGAGTCCAGTCAGTGTGTAGGTAGAGTCCAGTCAGTGTGGGTAGAGTCCAGTCAGTGTGTAGGTAGAGTCCAGTCAGTGTGTAGGTAGAGTCCAGTCAGTGTGTGTGTAGAGTCCAGTCAGTGTGTGTGTAGAGTCCAGTCAGTGTGCGGGTAGAGTCCAGTCAGTGTGGGTAGAGTCCAGTCAGTGTGTGGGTAGAGTCCAGTCAGTGTGTAGGTAGAGTCCAGTCAGTGTGTGGGTAGAGTCCAGTCAGTGTGTGGGTAGAGTCCAGTGAGTGTGTAGGTAGAGTCCAGTCAGTGTGTAGGTAGAGTCCAGTCAGTGTGTAGGTAGAGTCCAGTCAGTGTGTAGGTAGAGTCCAGTCAGTGTGTGGGTAGAGTCCAGTCAGTGTGTGGGTAGAGTCCAGTCAGTGTGGGTAGAGTCCAGTCAGTGTGGGTAGAGTCCAGTCAGTGTGTGGGTAGAGTCCAGTCAGTGTGTGGGTAGAGTCCAGTCAGTGTGGGTAGAGTCCAGTCAGTGTGTGGGTAGAGTCCAGTCAGTGTGTGGGTAGAGTCCAGTCAGTGTGTGGGTAGAGTCCAGTCAGTGTGTGGGTAGAGTCCAGTCAGTGTGTAGGTAGAGTCCAGTCAGTGTGTGGGTAGAGTCCAGTCAGTGTGTAGGTAGAGTCCAGTCAGTGTGGGTAGAGTCCAGTCAGTGTGGGTAGAGTCCAGTCAGTGTGTAGGTAGAGTCCAGTCAGTGTGTAGGTAGAGTCCAGTCAGTGTGGGTAGAGTCCAGTCAGTGTGTGTGTAGAGTCCAGTCAGTGTGCGGGTAGAGTCCAGTCAGTGTGGGTAGAGTCCAGTCAGTGTGTGGGTAGAGTCCAGTCAGTGTGTAGGTAGAGTCCAGTCAGTGTGTGGGTAGAGTCCAGTCAGTGTGTGGGTAGAGTCCAGTGAGTGTGTAGGTAGAGTCCAGTCAGTGTGTAGGTAGAGTCCAGTCAGTGTGTAGGTAGAGTCCAGTCAGTGTGTGGGTAGAGTCCAGTCAGTGTGTGGGTAGAGTCCAGTCAGTGTGTAGGTAGAGTCCAGTCAGTGTGTGGGTAGAGTCCAGTCAGTGTGTAGGTAGAGTCCAGTCAGTGTGGGTAGAGTCCAGTCAGTGTGTAGGTAGAGTCCAGTCAGTGTGTAGGTAGAGTCCAGTCAGTGTGGGTAGAGTCCAGTCAGTGTGTGTGTAGAGTCCAGTCAGTGTGCGGGTAGAGTCCAGTCAGTGTGGGTAGAGTCCAGTCAGTGTGTGGGTAGAGTCCAGTCAGTGTGTAGGTAGAGTCCAGTCAGTGTGTGGGTAGAGTCCAGTCAGTGTGTGGGTAGAGTCCAGTGAGTGTGTAGGTAGAGTCCAGTCAGTGTGTAGGTAGAGTCCAGTCAGTGTGTAGGTAGAGTCCAGTCAGTGTGTAGGTAGAGTCCAGTCAGTGTGTAGGTAGAGTCCAGTCAGTGTGTGGGTAGAGTCCAGTCAGTGTGTGGGTAGAGTCCAGTCAGTGTGGGTAGAGTCCAGTCAGTGTGGGTAGAGTCCAGTCAGTGTGTAGGTAGAGTCCAGTCAGTGTGTGGGTAGAGTCCAGTCAGTGTGTGGGTAGAGTCCAGTCAGTGTGGGTAGAGTCCAGTCAGTGGTGGGTAGAGTCCAGTCAGTGTGTGGGTAGAGTCCAGTCAGTGTGTGGGTAGAGTCCAGTCAGCGTGTGGGTAGAGTCCAGTCAGTGTGTGGGTAGAGTCCAGTCAGTGTGTGGGTAGAGTCCAGTCAGTGTGGGTAGAGTCCAGTCAGTGTGTGGGTAGAGTCCAGTCAGTGTGTGGGTAGAGTCCAGTCAGTGTGTGGGTAGAGTCCAGTCAGTGTGTGGGTAGAGTCAAGTCAGTGTGTGGGTAGAGTCCAGTCAATGTGGGTAGAGTCCAGTCAGTGTGTGGGTAGAGTTCAGTCAGTGTGTGGGTAGAGTCCAGTCAGTGTGTGGGTAGAGTCCAGTCAGTGTGTGGGTAGAGTCCAGTCAGTGTGTGGGTAGAGTCCAGTCAGTGTGGGTAGAGTCCAGTCAGTGTGTGGGTAGAGTCCAGTCAGTGTGTGGGTAGAGTCCAGTCAGTGTGTGGGTAGAGTCCAGTCAGTGTGTGGGTAGAGTCCAGTCAGTGTGTAGGTAGAGTCCAGTCAGTGTGTGGGTAGAGTCCAGTCAGTGTGTAGGTAGAGTCCAGTCAGTGTGGGTAGAGTCCAGTCAGTGTGTAGGTAGAGTCCAGTCAGTGTGTAGGTAGAGTCCAGTCAGTGTGGGTAGAGTCCAGTCAGTGTGTGTGTAGAGTCCAGTCAGTGTGCGGGTAGAGTCCAGTCAGTGTGGGTAGAGTCCAGTCAGTGTGTGGGTAGAGTCCAGTCAGTGTGTAGGTAGAGTCCAGTCAGTGTGTGGGTAGAGTCCAGTCAGTGTGTGGGTAGAGTCCAGTGAGTGTGTAGGTAGAGTCCAGTCAGTGTGTAGGTAGAGTCCAGTCAGTGTGTAGGTAGAGTCCAGTCAGTGTGTAGGTAGAGTCCAGTCAGTGTGTGGGTAGAGTCCAGTCAGTGTGTGGGTAGAGTCCAGTCAGTGTGGGTAGAGTCCAGTCAGTGTGGGTAGAGTCCAGTCAGTGTGTGGGTAGAGTCCAGTCAGTGTGTGGGTAGAGTCCAGTCAGTGTGGGTAGAGTCCAGTCAGTGTGTGGGTAGAGTCCAGTCAGTGTGTGGGTAGAGTCCAGTCAGTGTGTGGGTAGAGTCCAGTCAGTGTGTGGGTAGAGTCCAGTCAGTGTGTAGGTAGAGTCCAGTCAGTGTGTGGGTAGAGTCCAGTCAGTGTGTAGGTAGAGTCCAGTCAGTGTGGGTAGAGTCCAGTCAGTGTGTAGGTAGAGTCCAGTCAGTGTGTAGGTAGAGTCCAGTCAGTGTGGGTAGAGT
>NC_092112.1:9366179-9376359 GCF_045679555.1 Salvelinus alpinus | reverse complement strand
GAGTACTGTCAGTTATATGGTTATCTGCAGCAAAGAAAAAGCTCCAAATGGCTCAAAACAGGGCTGCCAGGTTAGCTCTTCATTGCTCTATCCGTATGCGTATTATTCAAATGTATCAGAATCTCTCATGGATTCACGTTGAGAACAAATTACTATCCAGTCTTATGATTTTCTTTCGGAATGTTATATTTAAAATTTTAAAAAAGCACATTCTTTTTCAGGCCAGTTAGTACTTACTAGCAACACGAATAACCACCAAACCAGACAGGCAACTTCAGGGCAGCTAAGACAACCCAAGCCAAGGACAAATCACCTTAAATCTACAGTTTTATATAGAGCCATAGCTGATTGGAACTCTTTACCAATCCATATTTCTCAGGCAAAAAGTAAATCCACCTTCATGAAAAAAACAAAAGAACATCTAATGAGATAGACCATATGACTGGACAGGAACTAGAAAGAACATCTAATGAGATAGACCATATGACTGGACAGGAAATAGAAAGAACATCTAATGTGACAGACCATATGACTGGACAGGAAATAGAAAGAACATCTAATGAGATAGACCATATGACTGGACAGGAAGTAGAAAGAACATCTAATGAGATAGACCATATGACTGGACAGGAAATAGAAAGAACATCTAATGAGATAGACCATATGACTGGACAGGAAGTAGAAAGAACATCTAATGAGATAGACCATATGACTGGACAGGAAATAGAAAGAACATCTAATGTGATAGACCATATGACTGGACAGGAAGTAGAAAGAACATCTAATGTGATAGACCATATGACTGGACAGGAAATAGAAAGAACATCTAATGAGATAGACCATATGACTGGACAGGAACTAGAAAGAACATCTAATGTGATAGACCATATGACTGGACAGGAAATAGAAAGAACATCTAATGAGATAGACCATATGACTGGACAGGAAATAGAAAGAACATCTAATGTGATAGACCATATGACTGGACAGGAAGTAGAAAGAACATCTAATGTGATAGACCATATGACTGGACAGGAAATAGAAAGAACATCTAATGTGACAGACCATATGACTGGACAGGAAATTGAAAGAACATCTAATGAGATAGACCATATGACTGGACAGGAGATAGATAGCATCAACTGAATGTTAAATGTGTTTCCTGTCAGGTATTTTAATTGTCTGTATTGTCTACTTGTTGAATGTTTGAAGTCTTGATTTGTAATTGTTTGTAATGTCTTGTTAATTGCTGTTGGACCCCAGGAAGATTAGCTAGCATTACGGCGTTAGCTAATGGGGATCCTAATGAAAATGACACATACTGAATGTACTGAAACACCTCTGTCACACACATGCACTATATACTGAATGTACTGAATCACCTGTTTCAGCCAGACGTTGGTGGTCATCATCTGATTCTTCTCGTCCTGTAGAAAGGAAAAGAAAAAGGTCAAAGAAAAACAGAGGAGGCAAAAGACTGACAAAAATAGAGAAATACAGGGGTAGAGGGAAATCCTGTAGGTTTACACCAGGGCTCTCCAACCATGTTCTTTGAGATCTACCATCCTGTAGGTTTACACTCCAACCCCAGTCGTAATTAACCTGATTCAACGTATCAACCAGCTAATTATTAGAATCAGGTGTGCTAGATTGGATTTAGAGCGAAAACCTACAGGATGGTAGTTCTCCTGGGACAGGGGTGGAGAGCCCTGGTGTAAACCTCCAGGAGAGTAGCTCTCCAGGAACAGGGTGGAGAGCCCTGGTGTAAACCTACAGGAGAGTAGCTCTCCAGGAACAGGGTTGGAGAGCCCTGGTGTAAACCTACAGGAGAGTAGCTCTCCAGGAACAGGGTTGGAGAGCCCTGGTGTAAACCTACAGGAGAGTAGCTCTCCAGGAACAGGGTTGGAGAGCCCTGGTGTAAACATACAGGACAGTAGCTCTCCAGGAACAGGGTTGGAGAGCCCTGGTTTAAACCTACAGGACAGTAGCTCTCCAGGAACAGGGTTGGAGAGCCCTGGTTTAAACCTACAGGACAGTAGCTCTCCAGGAACAGGGTTGGAGAGCCCTGGTGTAAACCTAAAGAACGGTAGCTCTCCAGGAACAGGGTTGGAGAGCCCTGATGTAAACCTACAGGACAGTAGCTCTCCAGGAACAGGGTTGGAGAGCCCTGGTGTAAACTTACAGGACAGTAGCTCTCCAGGAACAGGGATGGAGAGCCCTGGTGTAAACCTACAGGACGGTAGCTCTCCAGGAACAGGGTTGGGGAGCCCTGGTGTAAACCTACAGGACGGTAGCTCTCCAGGAACAGGGATGGAGAGCCCTGGTGTAAACCTACAGGACAGTAGCTCTCCAGGAACAGGGTTGGAGAGCCCTGGTTTAAACCTACAGGACAGTAGCTCTCCAGGAACAGGGTTGGAGAGCCCTGGTTTAAACCTACAGGACAGTAGCTCTCCAGGAACAGGGTTGGAGAGCCCTGGTGTAAACCTAAAGAACGGTAGCTCTCCAGGAACAGGGTTGGAGAGCCCTGATGTAAACCTACAGGACAGTAGCTCTCCAGGAACAGGGTTGGGGAGCCCTGGTGTAAACTTACAGGACAGTAGCTCTCCAGGAACAGGGATGGAGAGCCCTGGTGTAAACCTACAGGACGGTAGCTCTCCAGGAACAGGGTTGGGGAGCCCTGGTGTAAACCTACAGGACGGTAGCTCTCCAGGAACAGGGATGGAGAGCCCTGGTGTAAACCTACAGGACAGTAGCTCTCCAGGAACAGGGTTGGAGAGCCCTGGTGTAAACCTACAGGAGAGTAGCTCTCCAGGAACAGGGTTGGACCTACAGGACAGTAGCTCTCCAGGAACAGGGTTGGACCTACAGGACAGTAGCTCTCCAGGAACAGGGTTGGAGAGCCCAGGTGTAAACCTACAGGATGGTAGCAGTAGAGGTTCTTATGACGTTCAAGAAAGGAACACAGCATAGCCAGCAGCATTTCACTTTAATCTCCTGGTGGACGTGAAGTCGCACTCTCGCTCTCCCTCTGTCTCAAGGGCCGCAGTGTTCACGGAGAAACCGTGATACAATAGGAAAGATAGTTAAAAGTTGCCTGAAGTGATGAGGTGCACAAGGTTGTCAAAACATTAGGAACACTATGCTAATATTGAGTTGCACCCCGTTTTGCCCTCAGAAAAGCCTCAATTTATAAGGGCATGGACAACAAGTCCATGGTTCCACAAGGATGATGGTTGGTTTGTTACAGTTTCCCTGTTTCTGTTGGTTACTGTTTCCCTGTTTCTGTTGGTTACTGTTTCCCTGTTTGTTACAGTTTCCCTGTTTCTGTTGGTTACAGTTTCCCTGTTTCTGTTGGTTACAGTTTCCCTGTTTCTGTTGGTTACTGTTTCCCTGTTTGTTACAGTTTCCCTGTTTCTGTTGGTTACAGTTTCCCTGTTTCTGTTGGTTACAGTTTCCCTGTTTCTGTTGGTTACTGTTTCCCTGTTTGTTACAGTTTCCCTGTTTCTGTTGGTTACTGTTTCCCTGTTTCTGTTGGTTACAGTTTCCCTGTTTCTGTTGGTTACAGTTTCCCTGTTTCTGTTGTGTACTGTTTCCCTGTTTGTTACAGTTTCCCTGTTTCTCTGTGACTTTCTTCCTCTGTCCACAGGTCCTGTCAGTCACTACTCACCACATCAATGAGCTGTGCTATGGAGAGTCCGAACTTGACGATGACCACGTCTGAGATGTTGGGTACGGGTCTGGACCACTTGTTGTAACCGATGAAGAGCTTCTTGAAGAGCTCATCCTCCGCATGTGAGTGGGTCTTCTCGTGACAGAAAACTAACAGGGGAGGGTCAGAGAGAGCTTTATAGCAAACAATTTCTCAGGTACAATTATGCATAGACGTATTGTGCTTTAAGGAGCTTTTTTTCACTGTAGTCTTTCTATTTCTAATGAATAACGTATACAGCTATAATAACTATTTCATACCGCCAGATTTGTAAAATGGTTACTCTTATTTCAAATCCTACAAGTTGAAGGGCAACACCGTTTATCAAATACAGCAAATATATGACAAGTATGGATCAGCAAGTTAGGGATTTGAGATTTAAAAAAATCTGTCTGTAAAAAATGAGAGAGAAAGATAAATCTCCCCACTTGTAGGCCTTCCTCATTTATGAATCCATTGTCTTTGACTTGACTGTAGCTGTTGGTACACTCCTACCTACTGTAGGAGGTTTTAATCAAATTAACTCTGAGACGGGTGTAGACAGATTTGAACGAGCTGACCGACTGACTTTGAAAACAAAACTTTATTAATTGCTGTCATTTTATTGTGAGGAACTGCAGATTTATCAGAATTGTTTTCTTCTTTAGTTTTGTCCTCTGTTCAGTGAGTGACGTCAAACACTCACGCATAGACACACGTTGCAGATGCTGTTGCTACTCTGTTTATTATTATATATCCTGATTGCCAAGTCACTGGGCGCGTTCGAGTGGATCACTTTTGTCAAGTCGGAGACCATCGTTGTCGCATTACGGTTATAGAAATTGTCCGACTTGCGACAACTTGTCGATTGCATGAACTTTTAAAATAATAATGTGTCCAAAAGTCATGCAGGTTTTGATGAAGTCTCCTTCAGGTCTCTGCACCCACTGTACCATGCCGTGCTCTGCTGCATTGTGGGAGGAACTATGTATCAACCAATCGTAAGGGTGTTTTTTGTTTGACCCACGCAAACGTGGCCAAAGAAGTGACTGAAACAGGAACCGACTTTGCCGCCAGTTATGATCCGAGCCTTTCTGTTGGAAAACCACTACAGTGTCCTGGTGCAGCTCCCCGAGGTCCGTCTACAGTGTCCTGGTGCAGCTCCCCGAGGTCCGTCTACAGTGTCCTAGTGCAGCTCCCTGAGGTCCGTCTACAGTGTCCTAGTGCAGATGCAGCTCCCCGAGGTCCGTCTACAGTGTCCTAGTGCAGCTCCCCGAGGTCCGTCTACAGTGTCCTAGTGCAGATGCAGCTCCCCGAGGTCCGTCTACAGTGTCCTAGTGCAGATGCAGCTCCCCGAGGTCCGTCTACAGTGTCCTAGTGCAGATGCAGCTCCCCGAGGTCCGTCTACAGTCGGCTTAGTTAGGATTACCACTCGAACGCACACTCTGAATGACATTATTGTTCTCTCTCTCTCTTTCTCTCTCTCTCTCTCTTTCTCTGTCTCTCTCTCTTTCTCTATATAGGGAATAGGGTTCCATTTGTGTCTGAGCTTTGAGTTAATCCATCCGTCTCAGTCAGAAGAGGTTGTGGGGCCAACCTCATACATTAAATCTGCCAGAAAGCTGTCATTCAGGATGACACAGACTCTAAAACATGAACCATTTCTGTTCTCTATTCAACTCAATGTGAATTCAGTGAATATGAACGAATATCTTCCTGACCTGACATGGCTCATTGCATGACACCTGACTGAGTTTACTGAGTGACACCCCGAGCTGAGCTAGACATACACTGAGTGGACAAAGCATTAAGAACACCTGCTCGTTCCATGGACATAGACCGACCAGGTGAATCCAGGTGAACGCTATGATCCCTTCAGATCATGTAGCGAAATGCTTGTGTTCCTAGCTCCAACAGTGCAGTAATATCTAACAATTAACAACAACACGCACACACCTCTAAAAGTAAAGGAATGGAATTAAGAAATATATAGATTTTAGAACGAAAGCTAAGATCCCTTATTGATGTCACATTGATGTTAATTCTACTTCAGTCAGTGTAGATGAAGGGGAGGATACAGGTTAAAGAAGGATTTTTAAGCTTTGAGAAAACTGAGACATGGATTGTGAATGTGTGCCATTCAAGAGGGTGAATGCCTTTTAACAGGGTATGGTAGTAGGTGCCAGGCGCACCGGTTTGTGCCAAGAACTGCAACGCTGCTGGGTTTTTCATGCGCAACAGTTTCCCGTGTTCATCAAGAACGGTCCACAATCATTGGAGTCATTATGGGTCAGCATCCCTGTGGAATGCTTTGTAGAGTCCATGCCCCGACGAATTGAGGCTGTTCTGAGCGCAAAAGGGAGGGGTTAACTCAATATTAAATCAATTACAGTCTACAACAGGTGTAGACTGTACAGTGAAATACTTACTACAGAGCACATTCCCAACAGTTCAGTATTAAAAAGTAAGACAAATTAAATAGTAACACAATAAAAACAATAACAAGTACCAGTACTGAGTCAATATACAAGGAGTACCAGTACTGAGTCAATATACAAGGAGTACCAGGACTGAGTCAATATACAAGGAGTACCAGTACTGAGTCAATATACAAGGAGTACCAGGACTGAGTCAATATACAAGGAGTACCAGGACTGAGTCAATATACAAGGAGTACCAGGACTGAGTCAATATACAAGGAGTACCAGGACTGAGTCAATATACAAGATGTACCAGGACGGAGTCAATATACAAGGAGTACCAGTACTGAGTCAATATACAAGGAGTACCAGGACTGAGTCAATATACAAGGAGTACCAGTACTGAGTCAATATACAAGGAGTACCAGGACTAAGTCAATATACAAGGAGTACCAGTACTGAGTCAATATACAAGATGTACCAGGACGGAGTCAATATAGAAGGAGTACCAGGACTAAGTCAATATACAAGGAGTACCAGGACTAAGTCAATATACAAGGAGTACCAGGACTGAGTCAATATACAAGGAGTACCAGGACTGAGTCAATATACAAGGAGTACCAGGACTAAGTCAATATACAAGGAGTACCAGTATTGAGTCAATAGACAAGGAGTACCAGTATTGAGTCAATATACAAGGAGTACCAGGACAGAGTCAATGTGCAGGGAGTACCAGTATTGAGTCAATGTGCAGGGAGTACCAGTACTGAGTCAATATACAGGGAGTACCAGGACTGAGTCAATGTGCAGGGAGTACCAGGACTGAGTCAATGTGCAGGGGTATGAGGTTGTTGAGGTAATTGAGGTAATACAGTACGTTGATGTGGATAAAAGTGACTAGGCAATAGGAAATACAGTGCATTCAGAAAGTATTCAGACCCCTTGACTTTTTCCCCATTTTGTTACATTACAGCCTTATTCTGAAATTGATTAAATACAAATTTTCCTCATCAATCTACACACAATACCCCATAATGGCAAAGGAAAAACTGTATTTTAGAAATGTTGGCAAATTTATGAAAATAAAAAACCTGAAATTACATTTCAGACCCTTTACTCAGTACTTTGTTGAAGCACCTTTGGCAGCGATTACAGCCTCGAGTCTTCTTGGATATGACGCTACAAGTTTGGCACACCTGTATTTGAGGAGTTTCTCCCATTCTTCTCTGCAGATCCTCTCAAGCTCTGTCAGGTTGGCTCGGGAGCGTCGCTGCACAGCTATTTTCAGGTTTCTCCAGAGATGTTCGATCGGGTTCAAGTCCGGGCTCTGGCTGGGCCACTCAAGGACATTCAGAGACTTGTCCCGAAGCCACTCCTGTATTGTCTTGGCTGTGTGCTTAGGGTCGTTGTCCTGTTGGAAGGTGAACCTTCGCCCCAGTCTGAGGTCCTGAGCACTCTGTAGCATGTTTTCATCAAAGATCTCTCTGTACTTTGCTCAGTAAATCTTTTGCTCGATCCTGACTAGTCTCCCAGTCCTTGCCGCTGAAAAACATCCCCACAGCATGATGCTGCCAACACCATGCTTCACCGTAGGGATGGTGCCAGGTTTCCTCCAGATGTGACACTTGGCATTCAGGCCAAAGAGTTCAATCTTGGTTTCATCAGAGCAGAGAATCGTGTTTCTCATGGTCTGAGAGTCTTTAGGTGCCCTTTGGCAAACTCCAAGCAGGCTGTCATGTGCCTTTTACTGAGAAGTGGCTTCCGTCAGGTCACGCTACCATAAAGGCCTGAATGGTGTAGTGCTTCAGAGATGGTTGTCCTTCTGGAAGGTTCCCCCATCTCAACAGAGGAACTGGACCTCTGTCAGAGGGGCCATCGGGTTCTTGTTCACCTCCCTGACGAAGACCCTTCTCCCCCGATTGTTCAGTTTTGCTCGGGTGCCAGCTCTAGGAAGAGTTTCGGTGGTTCCAAACTTCTTCAATTTAAGAATGATTGAGGCCACTGTGTTCTTGGGGACGTTCAATGCTATAGAAATGTTTTGGTACCCTTCCCCAGATCTGTGCCTTGACACAATCCTGTCTAGGAACTCTACGTAAAATTCCTTCGACCTCATGGCTTGGTTTTTGCTCTGACATGAACTGTCAACTGTGGGACCTTATATAGACAGATGTGTGCCTTTCCAAATCATGTCCAATCAATTGAATTTACCACAGGTGGACACCAATCAAGATGTAGAAACATCTCAAGGATGATCAATGGAAACAGGATTCACTTGAGTTTAATTTGTCATAGTCTGAATACTTACAGTGAGGGAAAAAAGTATTTGATCCCCTGCTGATTTTGTACGTTTGCCCACTGACAAAGAAATGATCAGTCTATAATTTTAATGGTAGGTTTATTTGAACAGTGAGAGACAGAATATCAACAAAAAAATCCAGAAAAACGCATGTCAAAAATGTTATGAATTGATTTGCATTTTAATGAGGGAAATAAGTATTTGACCCCTCTGCAAAACATGACTTACTACTTGGTGGCAAAACCCTTGTTGGCAATCACAGAGGTCAGACGTTTCTTGTAGTTGGCCACCAGGTTTGCACACATCTCAGGAGGGATTTTGTCCCACTCCTCTTTGCAGATCTTCTTCAAGTCATTAAGGTTTCGAGGCTGACGTTTGGCAACTCGAACCTTCAGCTCCCTCCACAGATTTTCTATGGGATTAAGGTCTGGAGTCTGGCTAGGCCACTCCAGGACCTTAATGTGCTTCTTCTTGAGCCACTCCTTTGTTGCCTTGGCCGTGTGTTTTGGGTCATTGTCATGCTGGAATACCCATCCACGACCCATTTTCAATACCCTGGCTGAGGGAAGGAGGTTTTCACCCAAGATTTGACGGTACATGGCCCCGTCCATCGTCCCTTTGATGCAGTGAAGTTGTCCTGTCCCTTTAGCAGAAAAACACCCCCAAAGCATAATGTTTCCACCTCCATGTTTGACGGTGGGGATGGTTTCTTGGGGTCATAGGCAGCATTCCTCCTCCTCCAAACACGGCAAGTTGGGTTGATGCCAAAGAACTC
This sequence comes from Salvelinus alpinus, assembly GCF_045679555.1. NCBI lineage: Eukaryota > Metazoa > Chordata > Actinopteri > Salmoniformes > Salmonidae > Salvelinus > Salvelinus alpinus. The sequence goes on along the minus strand of NC_092112.1, from coordinate 9,367,180 downwards.
AATTTTGGTCTCATCTGACCACAACACGTTCACCCAGTTGTCCTCTGAATCATTCAGATGTTCATTGGCAAACTTCAGACGGGCATGTATATGTGCTTTCTTGAGCAGGGGGACCTTGCGGGCGCTGCAGGATTTCAGTACTTCACGGCATAGTGTGTTACCAATTGTTTTCTTGATGACTATGGTCCCAGCTGCCTTGAGATCATTGACAAGATCCTCCTGTGTAGTTCTGGGCTGATTCCTCACCGTTCTCATGATCATTGCAACTCCACGAGGTGAGATCTTGCATGGAGCCCCAGGCTGAGGGAGATTGACAGTTCTTTTGTGTTTCTTCCATTTGCGAATAATCACAGAAACTGTTGTCACCTTCTCACCAAGCTGCTTGGCGATGGTCTTGTAGCCCATTCCAGCCTTGTGTAGGTCTACAATCTTGTCCCTGACATCCTTGGAGAGCTCTTTGGTCTTGGCCATGGTGGAGAGTTTGGAATCTGATTGATTGATTGCTTCTGTGGACAGGTATCTTTTATACAGGTAAGAAACTGAGATTAGGAGCACTCCCTTTAATAGTGTGCTCCTAATCTCCGTTCGTTACCTGTATGAAAGACACCTGGGAGCCAGAAATCTTTTTGATTGAGAAGGGGTCAAATACTTATTTCCCTCATTAAAATGCAAATCAATTTATAACATTTTTGACATGCATTTTTCTGGATATTTTTGTTGTTATTCTGTCTCTCACTGTTCAAATAAACCTACCATTAAAAATATAGACTGATAATTTCTTTGTCAGTGGGCAAACGTACAAAATCAGCAGGGGATCAAATACTTTTTTCCCTCACTGTATGTAAATGAAGTATTTCTGTTTTTTAACTTGTTTTCCCTTTTTCATTATGTATTGAGATTGAGATTTTTTTTTTTTTTTATACATTTAATATGTAACAAACAGAGAAAAAGATTGAAGGGGCTTCAATACTTTCCTAATGCACTGTATAACAAATAGAGTA